>NC_091468.1:34748177-35048177 GCF_027789765.1 Dendropsophus ebraccatus | reverse complement strand
CCTACAGGACATACAGCAGCTGATAAGTATGGGAAAACAAAATTATGAATTAATGTAACTTTCTAAAACCAGTTGATTTTAAAGAGGAAAAAATGCTGGAGTACCCTTCTAACCAACCAGATGCTTGTTTGCAGGGGAACATCCTAATAGCCCGAATAACCTGATTTACCTAGCATTTTTATTAGGTATTAATGTGTTGGTGAGGCAACCTACTTGCTTGATTCCATGTAACAATATTCAAGGTTTTACATTTGCTGGCTACATAATTGATGGTGAGACATTGAAGCGTCACTGTCGTTATAAAAATCTAAATCTGAATCCAGAAACATTTATCGTTGTGTTTCTGCCATTATTTTGGCTAATTTGGAGTTTTTGCGCATGTAAAATTTTGTGCACGATTTCTAAAGTTTTCTTTTGTGCTATTTTCGAGGAGTTTGCGACAGCTTCGACTCCTTTTAATTTTTTTTTTTTATATGGTCTGATGGGGCGTGGTTCTATGTTAGCTACTCCTACTTTGGCGTAATTTTTTTTTTTTATTAGCCAAGCCAATTTAGCCAAAAAAATTGCACAAGATTTAGCAAGGCCTGTGCGCCTAGTGATAAATTTTGCGCAGCACAGGAATAAAAATGCACAAGCACAAAAAAAAATTGTGCAGATGATAAATGTGTCCCTTAATGTACAAAGTATTACTATTTGATGGGCAGACTACAGCGGAGAACCCCCTTTTGTAGCAGGTCCATATAACCAGTGAATGTTTACTCCTGTATAGAAAAGTATGGTGGTGCAAGATGTTAGCACTCTCTTCCCACCTTAAAAAAAAAAAAAAAAAAAAAAATTATTATTTTTTTATTTTTAGTATGTGGTAATAGTGAAAGGCAGTGGGCACAGACTAGACCTGAGCTTCTGCCTGCATGCTGTATAATTGGTTGCATTACAAAAAAAAATCCCCACAAATGGAGCCACTCAAGTGTGTGTGTGTGTGTGTGTGTGTGTGTGCGCGCCCCCAGATGCGTCCCATTATAAGTGTTCCACCGCTCCCCACCAGCCATGTTTTACATGTTAGCAAAGAGATTTATATTTGCCTTCAATTTCCAGTGTTATATGTGTAGTCTGAGGCAGAATCTTGTGCGGCCATTCATCAGAATCACTTGATGAGATTCAGTTCTAACAATTGTTACTGATCTTTAATGTATGTATTGTCCATGACCAATCATGTAAAATGAAGAGGTTCTTCTCCTAAATGTAGTTAATGCGTAAGACCATAGTAGTTTAGGGACTGCCATGGTGTCTTTCCCTTCCCTGTACACGTTTATTATGGGCCTATGGGACATTACTGGGGGTATTCCTCAGATAGTTCTGTGTTTGATTACCGGTGGCTGAAGAAGTTGGATGCAGCCCTAGGGAGTCTGGGAAAACATAGATACAACCTATGGCCTATGCCTGTACCCATGTTTTCCAGAGCTGCATCCAACTTCTCCAGCCATTGCTATTGAAATGCCCAGTGATGGGACTCAAGTTGTGCTCATCTCTATTCTTCTCCAGTTTTCTCTAACCTGTGGCGCTCTAGCTTTCGCAAAATTATAACGCCAAGCATGTCCTAATGAGGTACATTGAACATAGCAGCTGGGGGGGCGAGGATTGGGAAACACGGTCCTAAGCAGTAGCGTTTTTAATCCGCTGCTTTGTTCTGCTCCTTTCATTGCACTTTTCCTGTAATGTTATCCCATTAGGATTTAGGCTGTATTGTGAGAGATGTCCTATTCTATTGTAGAATGTCCTATTCTATCTATTTAGTATTGGTCTCAACTAGAGATGAGTGAACCTGGAGCATGCTCGAGTCGATCTGAACCTGAACGTTCGGCATTTGATTAGCGGTGGCTGCTGAACTTGGATAAAGCCCTAAGGCTATGTGGAAATCATGGATATAGTCATTGGCTGTATCCATGTTTTCCAGACAACCTTAGAGCTTTAAGTTCAGCAGCCCCCGCTAATCAGATGCCGAACGTTTGGGTTCAGATCGACTCGAAACCGGTTAGCTCATCTCTAGTCTCAACCCAACTAATACTGTCTGTAAGTGGAACGCAATCTACACACTTCCTTTATGTGATTTCTAAATCGGGTGATAAACCTAAAAGTGGGAAAACCTATTACACTAATAGGATAGTCCAGATCTTGAATTTAGAAAAGCGCCATGAGCGTCAATCTCCTTGTGTTCTCTTGCTAATCTGTCATATTACAGGTTTACATCCGTAAGGCTGTGCTTCACTCACTTTGCTCTACTTAGTATTATAGACACGTTTCCTGCCCTGTCTCCATCTATTTAGCTGTCTAATAATACAGCTAACTTGGTGTCGTCATCTAGTAAAGCAAAGTGTGCTGCTAGTGTGACGGATGCCTGGCTAATGTATTAGAGTATAGAAGGGATTTGCAGACCGTGCCATTCCCTGATACACTACAGCCATCGCAGTACAGCCCATGATTTCTTGATGGGCTCCGAGGGGATTTGCCGCTCCTCCAGGACTATTCTTCTTAGGGTAAACTGGGGATTTCAGATACTGCAATTCTGTCACATTTAACTTGTTTATCCCCAAGCCGGAGATAAACTATAAAGCCTAACTCCCCTGAAACGCTTATCCATATGCCATATATCTGCACTATTCAGTTTGCCCTTTGTCTTCTGTAGTCATGTTTCCTTCTAGAATAACGCTCTTCCTTCCTATCTGTTGTATTACTACTGGTGACAGTATTACTACCAGTACTGGTAACGGTGTAGTCACCTATAGTGGAAGTCATTGACAACTAGGGAATGAGGTGGCAGGGCTTTAAAGGGAACCTGTTGTAGTGAAAATGGTTCCCTTTTACCAGGAACACAATTCTCTGCAATTTTTTTTATACTTATAATGGTTTCACCACTAGATTTGGCCTTTAAAGGTAACCCCTTACAGGGGCAGAGCACAGCCTAAAATGCCTCTGAAATGTTATGTGCCATTTACATCAATGTATGAGAGAAGATATCCGGGTTAAAAGAGTTAGTTATGCAGGATTAAGTACACATGGCTGCTTTCTTCTAGCGCCGCACCTCTCCTCAGTTTGGATGTGGTATTGCAGCATTGAAGTAAATAGGGTTGAGTTGTAGTACCACACACAACCTGAGGACAGGAGTGGTGCTGTTTTTCAAAGATGGCAACTACGATTTTCTAACCCTGGATAACACCTTTTAAACTTGTGGCTGCTGACCAGCATCACAGCATGCAGCGCCCCCATCTGGTTGGGTAGCTCTGTCTTTAACACATTTTAAGGGATATTTTATTACACAATTGTAGCCATTATACCTATCCATTACCCATATATTTAACTTATCAATAGCACTTATTAAAATCCAGAAATGGAATTTGGGTGGGGGGGGGGGGGGTGAAATAAGCAATATATAGTTTTGTAAAGGGAATAGTAATGTTCTAGTGATGTACATAAATGCATGTTTACATTAGGAATAATTCTGCTGTGAGAAGACACATTTCAAAAGGGGGCAGTGTTGCCAGATCAATGGGATACCCCTAATATAGGCTTTTACTGTGCTATAGTGAATAGTGTCCTGATACTGTGCATGGCTTATATGAGGTCATCATGGAACTGGCATGGTTTTGTTAGTACAAGGTTTGTCACATTTTTCCCTTACGGCTTAAAGGATATTAAAAACTTACATATAGGGCCTATACCAGGGATGGGGAACCTTCTGCCCTCCAGCTGTTGCAGAACCACAATTCCCGTTATGTCTTTCCAATTCTGAGGTAAAGCTTTGGCTGTCCAGGCATGATGGGAATTGTAGCTTTGCAACAGCTGGAGGACAGAAGGTTCCTCATCCCTGGCCTACACTAACTAACTATGATGTCCTACTCGAGATGCCTACCTGTAATTCAGTGAAATTCCCATCTTATTAAAGAGAGAGCATATCCTCACAATATGTTACTGCTTTATGGTCAGTGGGGATCTGACCTCTAGGACCCCTTGATCCTGGAGAATGAATGGCCCTCTGCAATGATTTAAATGTATACAGTCATGCCGCATTTCTGTGCACAGCCAGAAGATTGTTGGGGGTCCCAGAGGTCAGACAGCTACTGATATTAAGTGATGGCATATTGAAATACATCTTTTTAGGGCCTGTTCACACTGAGTAAAACAGGTGGAAATTCCAAGTGGAACCCCCGACGTGGACTCTGCTCGGAATCCCGCCTGCCTCAGTGTTTCAATGTAATGTGTTGCGCACCTCCACTCAAAGAATTGACATGTCAATTAGAAGGGAACCTTAATATATCATAGTGATTGAAATCTCTTCACATTCTGGGCCTAGGAGTCCAGTGGGCGGTCTCAGTTAATGATGAACACCTTTCCCATAACAATATACTGTATATCAGTCTACTCCTGCTGGCAGACCACACTGCTTGTTTGAGGTCTTAGGCTCCCTGCTGCTTGTGACATGTCTGAGTCTATGAATGTAGTTAAATGGCTGCAGCCACATGATGCGATGACATCTCCTTGGGCTCTTGTTCTCAGACACTAAGCACACCAGCACAAGGGGATTGTGTCAGTATAATCTATTGACCCTTATATTGCCATTATAGGGCATCACTGGTCACAGGTACCCCAGCTGGTACGCCATTTTCTGCCCACCGTTCACATCAGTAAACATATTTTTCAGATTTAACTGATCATAGAAAACCTTGTTCTTTTCCGAGTGTTATATCCATACAATGTGTGTGAAGAACAGGGATTTTGTATGCTGCTGCTGCCTGATTTTTAATTTATCATTTTGTAACCTGCATACATCGCTAATACTTTATCTTAATTCTGTGTATTTTTTTGGTGAGTTTTATTTTTCCTTCATGGAGCTCAAAGCAAAACCAAAATAAAATCAGAATAAATGTGCATCTGTCTCTTTTTTTTTTTTTTTTTTTTTTTTTTTTTTCTCTCACAATAAAATATTATGTACTATTGATGTATGACACCCTAAATATTAGTCCCAGTAACTTCTAGAGATGAGCGAATCTCGAGCAAGCTTGGGTTCGTTCGAGTCTGAATGCTCTGCATTTGTTTACCAGTAGGTGGGTGCAGCAGTAGGTTTTATCCATGTTTCCCAGGACTCCCTAGGGCTGCATCCAACTTCTTCAGCCACCGGTAATCAAATACAGAACCTTCAGGCGAACTCCTCTCTAGTAGCCATCAGGAATGCTTATGTACAGTGGTTTGCAATAAATTAGAATATCGACAAAAAAATTCTTTTTTTCAGTAATTCAATTCAAAAAGTGACCTTATATATTCTATAGAGTCATTACATACAGAGTGAAAATTTTCAAGCGTTTATTTCTGTTAACTATGACTATGGATTACAGCTAGAGATGAGCGAACCATGTTCGAGTCCATCCGAACCCGAACGTTCGGTATTTGATTAGCGGGGGCTGCTGAAGTTGGATAAAGCTCTAAGGTTGTCTGGAAAACATTGATACAGCCAATGACTATATCCATGTTTTCCACATAGCCTTAGGGCTTTATCCAAGTTCAGCAGCCACCGCTAATCAAATGCCGAAAGTTCGGGTTTGGATGGACTCGAGCATGCTCCAGGTTTGCTCATCTCTAATTACAGCCAAGAAAAACCCAAACGTCAGTATTTCCGAAAACTAGAATATTATATAAAACAAAAAAAGAAATGTTTTTAACACAAATGTCGACCAAATGAAAAGTCTGTACAGTAAATGCCCTCAATACTTGGTCGGGACACCTTTTGCATGAATGACGGCATCAATGCGGCAATTTGGCATGGAGGCGATCAGCTGATGGCACTGCAGAGGTGTTATTGAAGCCCAGGTTGCTTTGATGGCGACCTTCAGCTCGTCCGCATTGTTGGGTCTGGTGTCTTTCATCTTCCTCTTGACAATACCCCATAAATTCGTTATGGTGTTAAGGTCTGGATAGTTTGCTGGCCAATCAAGCCCAGTGATACTGTGGTTAGTGAACCAGGGATTGGGACTTTTGTGTGGAAAGGTGCCAAATCCTGCTGGAAGATGAATATTCCATCTCCAAAGATCTTTTCAGCACAGGGAAGTATAAAGTGCTCTGAAATTTCCTGGTAGACGGCAGCTTTGAATTTTTTGATGAAACACAGTGAACCTTCACCAGCAGATGGCATGGCTCCCCAAACCATCACTGATTGTGGAAACTTCACACTAGACCTCAAGCAGCTTGGATTGTGTGCCTCTCCACTCTTCCTCCAGACTCTGGGACCTTGATTTCCAAATGAAATGCAAAATTTACTTTCATCTGAAAGCAGTAGACCCTGGACCACTGATCAACAGTCCAGTTCTTCTTTTCCTTGGCCCAGATAAGATGCTTCTGGCGTTGTTTATTGGTCAGGAGTGGCTTGACACATACAGTAGGATGCAACACAAAGTCCTCTCTTTGTGAATCTTTCCCAAATTTTTTAATGGCATTTTCGTTACAATCCTGTTAAGACTGTGGCTCTCCTGGTTGCTTGTGCACCTTTTCTACCACACTTTTTTCCTTCCACTCAACTTTCCATTAATATGCTTTGATACAGCACTCTGAGAACAGCCAGCTTCTTAAGCAATGAACTTTTGTGGCTTACCCTCCTTGTGGAGTGTGTGAATGACTGCCTTCTGGACATCTGTCAAGTCAGCAGTCTTCCCCATGATTGTGTTGCATACTGAACCAGACTAAGGGACCTTTTATAACACTTAGGAAGCCACTGCAGGTATTTGGGTTAATTATTCTCATTTTCTGAAATACTGACTTTTGGGTTTTTCTTGGCTGTAATCCATAATCATCAACTTAAACAGAAATAAACGCTTGAAAAAGTTCACTCTGTATGTAATGACTCTATAGAATATATGAGTTCACTTTTTGAATTGAAATACTGCAAAAAATTTTTTTATATATTTATTTATTGGAAACCACTGTATGTGTGTACTATATAGTGTGGCACACTGTCTATTCCTTTCCACAATAGTGGAACCCGACTAAAAAAAGAAGAAAAATTTCTTACTACACGGCAACTTTATTCATAAAACACACATCACAGTGTCGCACCGAGATGTTGCACATCATGTCTTTGAATTGTGTTGTATTGTGAAATGTAACAATGTGACGTGAGCTTCAATTGCAGCTCAAGTGGGACTTTTCCTCCGTTTACCTAAGTGCACATTGCAAATGACTGCAATCAGTTTGTGACTTCTCTGGATGATTTTTTTAAGCCCAGTGTAACCCATGTCATGTAGCAGTAAAAAGTTGCCCAACTGTGATTTACTGCTACAAGTGGCCATATCATAGAGCGGTTGCTTGTAACCAAAAATTAATCAAAATTAATAAAATTGCAGCTATGACAAAGTTGTGCCACAGGACACCATGAAGCCTTATAGTAAACATTAGAAAAGACCTCTCTATATGACATGTCTATTAACATTCGTGTAAAGTTTTGATTAAACACATTCTTTAGTGAAAGGTCAGCACTTGTCTAACTCTTCCCTACCCCATGATGCCAGGTTCTCTGGGAAACCAGTCAGGTGTTGATAAGGACACCTCAGCTCTTAGGCTCTGCAATACATTCATCATGAAGAGAACAGCAAGGAACATGCTATATTTTGGCCTCTTCATCCTTCTACCTTGGAGTCTTGTAAATGGGAAACCAGGCACGCCAGTAAGGGCAGAATTTCCTAAAGATGCTTTTCACAACAAGACCATCATCACCGACCATCAGTAAGTTTGTTTGGGTCCACTTGGCCTCTCCATTTTTCTCACATTCTGTAAAGATGTATCTAGACTGCAGAGTACAGAGAGTAGAACCACGTCTGACCATAAGCCATCACATCGACTGGAAAAAGGGAGGTCCGTTTTATTCTGTGTCTATATGTGTTTTATGAATTGTTATTGGTCAGCTGTTCCTTCTATCATTTATTTCTATGTAACTGTTCAGTCATCTTGAAGAGGAGTTGAAGCATGAACTTGGAGAAGTAGACCTCGAGAAGGCTTCAGAAGATGAGCTTGAGTTCTATTACTTCACGTAAGTCTTATGTAATGTCCTACAAGAAAATGGATTGCACGTTCACTGTAAACAGTTCATCACAATGAATAACTGGGTATGGCATTGTCTTTATAGTAGCATAATGGTCCCGATGGCAGGATGCATACAACCACCTTATATATCATTTATGTAACTACTTTGTTCATCTTCATCTCTTTTTTTTCATCTTTTTATCTTTATTTGTGGTATTTGTAACCATAGGAATCTTTAGAAATGAAAACCTAGTAATGATCAGAAAATGATCTATCATATTCTTCCCCTTAGCGCCAGATAATGCTCATAGAAGGAACAGAAAGAAGATGGCTTCCTAAGTCTTTATAAATAAATTGCACTGATCACTTTAGCTTTGTTGCATAATATTTTACCTTTACTAGAGGCCTCTTTAATGTCAGCCCTTCCATACACAATCCTGTCTAATTTACACTTATCAAAGGAAAAGCTCTCTTGTCTCTGTAGGCTACAGTCTAAAGATATCTGTAGGAGACTCCTCCTATGCAACAATACAGCTTTTATGTTACTGTTATATGTCATGGCTGGGGCAGTAGCTCCATAAAATTCTACTAGTAAAATGTGTTCAATGTTTCATTTACACACTTAAAGGAGAAGTCCCATGTGTTACAAAAAAAAAAAAAGCAGATAATAACAAAGTAAACTTACCTATCCTCATGCCCTGTAGCGCCGCTCCCAGATTTCAATAACAGCTGGCGGCCTCCTGCAGCTCCTCCAGCTGCAACATCATGTACCCAGCTGAGCGATCCATGACATTGTAGCTTGAAGAGACTGGTACATGATGTACCCGGAAATCAGCCAAATGTTATTTCTGACGTCTATCAGCGGTGCAACGGAGACAGGGATGGGTAAGTATATATTGTTTTATTAAGTTTCCGCACCCCCTGCCTGTCTTGGGTTTTTGTTTTCGTGGGACTTCCCACTTAAAGCTATTTTCACACAATGTTGTTTTACTTATTGTTGTAATGGTTCCCTTTAAAGGGAAAAAGACGGCTGTCCAAAAATAACACATATAATGCTGTAAGCAGCTCCAAATAGAGCTGCTAAAGGGTTGTCTTACCTCACTTTGTGTGCCGCCCTCAAGGCTCTCTGCCTGTCAATTATCACTGCAGAGCATGCTGTTAGCAGTTTGGAACGTGAATTACAGCTGACAGATTCCCTTTTAAGTGTCGCTAGAGTCCTGTATGTAGTTCCTGTATGGTGCACACATTGTTTGTATATAAGTGACTTAGAGGCATGGCCCAGCTTCCAGCTTGACTGATGGTGAAGAAGGGATAGGAATGGGATGGGCAATGAGGAAGGGTTATGCCCAATGCACATGTTCTGTGAAGCTGCATAGTGGAATCACAGACCTCCTGGCATCATGTAGCATCATGATGCCATGAGTACCAAAGATTTTTTAATCTTCTCGTGAAGATTTAAACACTTTTGGTGCTCCTGCCATCATAATGCTACATGATGCCGGGAGGTCTGTGACTTCACAGCTTCACAGTCCACATGTTCCATGATTTACCAAACATGTGCATGAGGCCTTACAGCTTTTAGGAACTTGGGAGCGCCTTTTTAATTCTTTGCACGATTGCATGTGTATTTTTATAATGGCCCTTGCTTACATGTCCAGTGGAGACAAACTAGCAATACTTTTGGTACAGACCAGGAGGTCACAGTTCACTGAGCATGTGTGACCACCTTAACGGACTTCCTAAGGTGGACGTAACTAAAGGCAATGGCTTATCAAAACTAAGAAAGCATACGTTTAGCTTTCTAGGACATAAAATTTACTAAAGTGATGAATTATGTAAAATTAACATATTTAAATTATATCTCAATTGGAAAACTATTACTTCTCAGAAATGAAAAGTCAATGATCCATTAAAATGTTAAATTATTAGATTATTACTTGTATTCTGGTTTGTGAAATTACTAGCAGGTCTGTATATAGCTATATAAATAGTTTGGTCTACTGTAATTCTTGTCCAGGAAAGAGGAGTTAGAGCTGTAACCATCACTTATACATTGCAGCATGCATGACTTTGATCACAATAAACTCCTAGATGGGCTGGAAATATTGGCAGCATTACAGGAGTCTCTCGATGATCATATGGGAACAGTTTTCTCTCAGGAGGAAAAGATGAAGTATTATATAGGTAGGTGGTGAGTTTGGACTGATGACTTGTATTCTATTTGCTTATTCTGTTTGACTGGAACATGTAGAAATCTTTTCCGCTTAAGATTATTTAGCGTATTGTGCATTTATATCATGGGTTGTTCTCTATTGGCTTTGGATATTTTAGTAAATTTACAATTGAGCCTCGGATGTCAGAGTCGACAATAAATCCTGACTTACGGGGACACTTGATCTTGAATAAAAAGAGCCTTTTGGCCTATAAAAAATACATAAAAATACTGTAAGTGCCACCAGCTTCCACCAATAGGCAATGTCAATGTAGTCTGCAGCCTAACAGGGTCAGTCAGCCTGAGGAGCCATAAGGAGTGATTCTATGCGACATTGATTTGTAAACGCATAGATGTCTAAGCCTTCATGCAAAGGTCTAGTGGGAGGACCTGAGCAATTTCTTATATATTACGGTATATACTGTACCTGTAGGCTGCAGAGATCTGATCACATTTAGATCTGGCTTGCTGATTTTTGTGCAGGTTGTCTGAATAGTTAATTTTTTTTTCTTTTTAAAATGCTAAACAAAAAGTTGTGCAAGTAAAGTTCAAAGTGATCGGAAAAACTAGGTTGAGGCTCTGATAGGGAAGATCAAAGGAGAGTTGTCTGTTGCTACAGAGGCTCACTTGTCATTGCACATCTCTCTAGATTACAGCTGTGTAGAAGAACGTCTGCTCTGGTGTTCATACTTCATCTCATTTTAACAAAAAAAAAATCATACCTATTTCTATTTAGTTCAAACACCATTAGTATATATCATGCTTGTATTATTAGAACATTGCCCAAAGGTAGCAATACTTATAAGTTATGTAAGATAAGTTATGTAAGATAGATATGAAATATATAGCTATCTGTTTTTTGAACAGTGGCTCGGTTTCCACGCACAGCATGGTGCTCTGTCTATTACCGAGTACCGTCTGGGCGTGAAGCACTGGAGGGGGGGCCCGCCAGCCCCCAGTGTGCCGTTCTCCCCTTTGTGACATAGCTCTATTGTTTATAATAGGGCCCCATTACAGAGGGGAGGGAGTTTCGTCACATTGGGGGCTGGCCGGCCTGCCTCCAGTGTTTCATGTCGGGTTTGTGCTTGGGAATAGACCGCCTCTATGCCTGGGAACCAAGCCACGGTTCGAAGAAAAAAAAAAAGGAGTGTGGCATTGGCATCCCCAGCCTATTCATGTAAAATAAAGCGATGTACCTAGTGGTACATTTCCTTTAAAGTCAGTTGCAGATTTGTAGCCTGTGAATGTACCCATATTGCTTCTATGTATCTGCTGTAGGACCTAATTCTACTTTCCTGCACAGATATGACCGATGAGGTTCTGGAACAAGACGATCTGGATAAAGATGGGTTTTTATCATTCGTTGAATACATGCACTCTCAAAAACGTACGGCAAGCCCAACCACAATTCTGGATAAAACCGCAAAGGACAAAACAGGATCTCAGAAAAGCAGCTGAAAATATGAATAAAATTATTGATAGAGTTTACCATGTGGAGTGTTGGTGATTACAGAAGGATACAATATTTTCAAAATGTCTCTAGAATATTAACTGAGAGCTTTTTTTAGATCTTATGCTATATATACATATATAACATCTATCACCTGATCATATTAGTTGATATAAGCAGAAACCAATCTCACTTTTGAGAGTAGCGGTGGGAGCACTTTGTGGGTATGTTATACTCTCCCCTATGTCCTCTTACTACTTCCTGGTTGAGCAGTTGCTCAGTACTTCCCAGAATGCATTGCTTTCCCTCAGCTCTCTGGAAGAAATTGCATTAAACTATGGGAGAGAAAAGGCACAGTTTGCAGAAGAAAGAAGGCCAAACCCTCAGCATGCTGCCTTTTGGATAAACTACCACAGAACCAAAGTAACAGAAAAGAGAAATATGCCCCACAAAAAAAAGCCAAGTATGTATATGCCTTTCATAAAAGGCCATTGACTTACAGTTAACATCTGGCAGCGGACATTTTGCTCAAATAAATGCCATGGTATTTTTGAGAAGAGTGAAGGCAGTGTGAAACCAGCCTTAGGGCTTATTCCCACATGCCATATTTTGCAGACCCTAGGGACAGGGAAGCCCTGAAATGGAGTGTCCTGCATCATAATGTATTAATATCATGCCAGGAGCGGGGAAACTTTGAATCTTCCCGGCACTGACAGTGGATGCAGGGATTCAAAGTTTCCTCACTAACTGCATGATATTTATACATTATGCCGGGTGGGGAAACATTCCAGTACAGGGACTTCCTGGGCGTTGGTACGCAAAATACGGGACATGGGAGTAACCCCTATTGCATATACTGGTGTCAGAACACAGAATCCCCATTCACAGGTTATGTTCACAGCTTACTACCTCCCACTACCTGCAAACTGACCTCTGCACAGGTAACAGAGCATGACTAGAAAACCCTTCCACACAATGTAATAAGTGAGCTTTAGGGTACAAACACACACACACACACACACACACCGTATACGCAGATTTGATGCTCTGTTCAGTTATTTAGATCTAATCTGCTGCATATTTGCTGCGTATCGCAGCAGTAAATATGCTGCGTATACGGTGTGTGTGTTTGTACCCTTAAGGTTCATTTACACAAAAAGATTCTGACAGATTATCTGCCAAAGATTTGAAGCCAGGAACAGACTATAAACAGAGATCAGGTCATAAAGGAAAGACTGAGATTTCTCCTCTTTTTAAATCCATTCCTGGCTTTGGCTTCAAATCTTTGGCAGATAATCCATGGGTCTCCAAACTGCGGCCTTCCAGCTGTTGCAAAACTACATTTTCCATCATGCCTGGACAGCAAAATCCAAAGCTTTAGCTGTCCAGGCATGATGGGAGTTGTGGTTTTTCAACAGCAGGAGGGCCGCAGTTTGGAGACCCATGAGATAATCTTTCTGTGTAAATGGACCCTTAGACTATAGTTTCCATTAATTGGGGCTGCTGTAGAGAATCTCAGACAGGATGGCTGCCCCCCATAGTAATACACAGAAAAATAAATAAAAAAAAGGTTACTGGTATTTTGTTTTAATTAGAATTTAAGCAATACATTTCTTTTACCCGGACTTCCCTCAAAAGAATATTCCCACCAAGACACTTATTAAATTGAGCAGATTTTTTTTTATTTAATATTGAAACATAAAAATAAAATTTTACACTTTACATAACCACATCCTTCAAAAGCTATCATGTGCAAAACAGACTTTATCACAGCATATCTCATACAGCATTTTTTGTTGTTGAATCACATACACAAACCATTTCGTGATGGGGGAGGAGCTCCTGCACCGGACTTATTACGGTTACACCTATTAGCAGATGTGAATCATAGCAAAAATCACTGGTGTAATTTTTGCAGTTGCCGTACATTAGCCTGAAATTCGATGGATTTAGGGGCCATGCACACGTGCAAATAACCGTCCGTGCACGAATATTTAAACCGTTTTGGCACTCTCGCTATTATAACGAATGATGTTTTCAGCTCTGGAGGTCCAGTCTGTATAATACTGTCGGTGCACAGAGAGTATGTTGTTTATGCGTGAATGACCTCTTACTGAGAGGTATGCACCTTTTAGTAAATTCAGCATGGGGTCGAGAGGTATAGAAATATGTTAGACTGGGCACGCTGGTCTTGATAAATCCCCCTCCCTTATGTATAAAGGGGTCATCCAGGTTTAAAAAAATATGTCCATTTACTTTCAGAAACAGCAACATTCATCCTCAGTTTGGGTGTGATTTTGAATCTCTTCCATTGAAGTTAGTGGAGCTGAAATGTAATACCACACACAACCTGTGGACAGGTGCGATGCTGTTTTTGCAAGAAAGTAACTTTTTGTCATCCTTGATAACCTCTTTATGTATTTCTTAGGAGGACCTTAGATTCCTTTGCCAGTTTGTAAAATTTCGAGTCTGCAGGATGTCCCTACATACTATTATGGAGTGGAAGTATATGTAGGAGTGCATGGTGTGCCATCTTCATTACTTTTGGGATGACTAAATGATGTGACACCAAAAAAAAATGCCCCAGCACAACATATAGAAGGTTGTCAGCAGAAAAATACCACTGGGTCCATCTAGTCTGCCATTTTAGTATTTCCCTTCTTATTATCTTAGGATAGATATATGTTTATCCCACACATGTTTAAATTCTGTTATTGAAGATTTACCAACCACATCTGCTGGAACTTTGTACCAAGCCTCTACTACTCTTTCGGTATAGTAATATTTTCTCACATTGCTTCTGATCTTTCCCCCAACTAACCTCTTGTTCTTGAGTAGTCTTTTACTTAAAATACTTCCCTCCTGAACCCTATTTAGTCCTTTATGACACTCAAACCACCTTACAATCTGTTAGAAATGGGTTTCCAGCAGCAGACTTATGGTGTGTTTACACAGAGATTCATCTGACAGATTCTTTAATCCAAAGCCAGGAATGGATTTGAAAAGAGGAGAAGTATTAGTCTTTCCTTTATGACCTCTTTCTGTTTATAGTCTGTTCCTGGCTTTGGCTTCAAAGATCTGTCAGATAAATCTCTGTGTAAACGCAGCATAAGAGTGCCTTTACAAAGAAATTTATCTTGACTTTTTTTTTTTTTTAAGCCAAAGCCAGAAATGGATTTGAAAAGAGGAGAAATCTCAGTCTTTCCTTTATGACCTGTTTATAGTCTGTTCCTGGGTTTGGCTTCAAAAATCTGTCAGATAAATGTCTGAGTAAAGGCACCCTTATGTATACTAAATCACTATGACTAATGACAGATTTTTGAAGCCAAAGCGAGGAACAGACCATAAACAGGGAACGGGTCATAAAGGAAAGACTGAGATTTCTCCTCTTTTCAAATCCATTCCTGACTTTGGCTTTCAAAATCTGTCAGATAAATCTGCCTGTGTAAACACACCATTAGCATCAGCTGGAGCATGCTGCCAATGTAATCTGGATCAGAGGAAACATGTTCACTAGTCACGCGAATTTGGGTGCTCCCAGAATGATGCCTGGTATCTGCTGTGTTAAATGTAGTAAGGAGGCTGTTTATCAGGTTTGGCCTAGGCCCCTTACTCTAATGGTGTGTTTACACAGACAGATTTATCTGACAGATTTTTGAAGCCAAAACCAGGAACAGACTATAAACAGAGAACAGATCATAAAGGAAAGACTAAGATGTCTTCTCTTTTCAAATCCATTCCTGGCTTTGGCTTCCAAAATCTGTCAGATAAATCTGTCTGTGTAAACGCACCATTAGACAATTGGATGTTTCCAACTTTGTAGGAACAGTTTGGGGAAGGCACAATTCCTGTTCCACCATGACTATGGTTCTCCGCACAAGTAGATGGATCGTGTATCCTGTTTGTTGTGGAGGATCTCAAGTGACCTCAAACCCAAATTCCTTTATAACCTCCTTACACAGCATCAGTGTCTGATCTTTTAAATGCTCTTTAGCACAAATTTCCACAGACAGTTCAGAATCTTGTTAAAAGGCAAAGCTGTTACTGCTGTGAAAGAGGACCCAACGCCATAACACCCATAATATTGGTGTCCGTTATTATACATGCTCATCTAGGGGTGGGGTGGTCAGGTTTCCACATACTCCTGGTCAGGACACGACTGAAAGCAGAATAGTTTTGTTTAAAAGAAAAATGAATTTTTTGCCATAAAAAGCCGTCACAGGATAAGAATATGTGAACCTGTTTTATAATAATCATATAATTTATAATAAAAATATTTTTAAGCCTATAAAAGATCATCATTGTGAACAGTTCCTCAAACTTACATTTCAAAGACAAATTCAATTAAAGTTGAGGTAAACATCCTGAGTTAGCCTTAGATGTAAGAAATCATTTATTAGCATTATTCCTTATAGCTGTAAGAGTGATGAGCAAAACTAGGACATCAGGTTGTCCAAGAGGATTTACTTGTTGAAAAAAATTAAATCTATATACTGCTGTCTTGTGGGCGATCCTCCTCCTAAACATTCTGAGGTTATAAGTGTTCTATGCACAGAACCTCCGGGAGGCAGGGCACCTTGTCTTCAGTCTCTCCAGACATGTCTTCCATAATACTAATCACTCATTTTCTCCAGAACTCAGTATTGGAGTCAGACGCTCTTTGGTGATTACCAGACCCTTCTCAAATAACATGTCGGCCACAGCAAGCTGAGAAAAAAAATATTAATACAATAAAAGGAAAAACTAAAATAAAGATTTTTCTATTCTGTTATTTAAAAAAGCTACACTGGTGTGTGCACCCACCAAAACAGAAGCTCGGATTGTGGGGGAAAGCCACCCCCTGAGAAGAGAACTCAAGTATGCTTTGTTTCAGGTTTACAAGGTTAAAGTATCTGTCACATAAAAGATTTCCACATGCCAAAAGTGTTTTGTTTTTTTAACAGTCAGGATCCAAGTTTTCAGACCTCAATGGCCCAAGAGAGATAGAAACAACCGATTGCTGCTTTATCCATCTTGTTGCATAAGATGGGCTCCTCAGGCGTACAAAGGAGCCCATGCAATGAAAGCAAAGCAAGATGGCTCTATATAGTGATCAGTAGAAGTCTGAATACCCAGAAGAGAAACCTCTAGGTTCTGTAGGACATATGGAAAGTTTATTTTTAAAGGGAAACTGGATGCATGGATAATACCTATTAAGTGAGGATTTCTTAAGTATTTTTATCTCTGTTCTCTCATCCATCATGTTTGTATAAAAAAAAAAAAATGGTCTGGGCCAGTAGACCGGCATTGTGCCTGGGAACCGGGCCGTGGTTCAAAAAAAAAAAAGGACCACGGCAACGGCATCCTTGCCCCGGTCTATTGATGTACCTGCTGGTACATTCGCTTTAATGGTGACAGTAATCCTTTAAGTCACTTGAACCTCAGTTCAGAACAAAAGGTAAAAATAAATAAGCAAATAGTATCTATAAGGAATAAAATCAGCAATGTCTACCTTGTTATCCAGGTCTTTACAGGGAAGGCTTTCTATGGTCACATACTGAGGATAACAGTGGAGGAGATACTCGATTGCATCCACGTGCTGAAATGGAAAAAGTGACCTTGTTGATGCTCAAACATTCAGACTGAGTGAGTGCACATGATTCCAGCTTGAAGGAAGCAGCTCCTGAAGCCTAAGAAACTGATTCTCTTACCTCAGCATCCACTTCAATAGACTTTGGCTCCTCCTTGTGGTACACTCTGGAGTTATCTGTGGTGTAATACAGTAAACAGGCGTTTCCTTCACTACACAACCTGAAAGTAAAGTTTAGGGTATAAGACTGCTAGACGGAAACGTCAGGATCCTATTACTGTTATCATAGTAAAGTCTTATAGTAGTGACAGAGAGCTACAAAAAAATATATATATATATATATATATTATGGGCCATTATGGGGATCTGCAGTTCCATCCTGTATCCACAAACTGCTGCAGTTTTTTCCGGTTTTTGCACTTACTATACATTATACACCACATGCTGATTGCTATACTGTACAGTAACTTATAACATATTCAGCTGTTTCTAAATGTTTGTTTTATTTGTTGTACATGTTATTCAGAATTAAAAAAATCATTATTTTTGGGGTGTGGAACCAATTATCTGCATTTCAGTGATTTCTTATGGGAAACTTTGCTTTGGTTTAAGAGTAGATTTGGATAACAAGCACGGTCCTGGAATGAAATATGCTCGTAATCCAAGGCACTATTATATTATATATATATATATATATATATATATAATAGTGCCTTGGATTACGAGCATAATTCATTCCCGGACCGCGCTTGTTATCCAAATCCACTCTTAAACCGAAGCAAATTTTCCCATAAGAAATCACTGATATGCAGACAATTGGTTCCACACCCCAAAAATAATGATTTTTTTTTTTATTCTGAATAACATGTAAAACAAATAAAACAAACATTTAGAAACAGCTGAATATGTGATATTATAAGTTACTGTACAGTATAGCAATCAGCATGTGGTGTATAATTTATAGTATGTGCATAAACCTGAAAAAACAGGCGCAGTTTGTAGATACAGGATGGAACTGCAGATCCCCATAATTGCGAGGATGGGAAACACAAGGACTGACAGAGACCACAGGGAGCAGGAAGGAATAAGCAGGGCAGATGTTGGCAAAGTATAGCAGCACTCTCTGTCCGGGGAGAGAGGGGTTACAGCTATGGAGAGATTCACTCCACAGTCCTGTCCCCTGATGTAAGCCCCAGCCTGAAGCAAATCTGCTATGATTTTAAAAGGTGAGGAAGAATTCCTGGGTCAGAGTGCAGGGCTGTAGAACACCCTGTGCAGACAATGCCCCTCCCCCACTCGCCCTCCCACCCAGTACAGGGAGCTCTTAAACCAAGGCAATGCTCTTAAACCAAGTCACAATTGTGAAAGACTGAGATCTTAAACCAAAACACTCTAAATCCAAGTCTTAAACCAAGGTACCACTATATATATATATATATATATATATATATATATATATATATATATATATATATATATGTGCCAAGACATCTTAGAGGTTATGTGATAAGTATTTGCTGCTACATGGGGCATATCTCCAGGATGGGTGGAAAATCCAGGGTAAAAAATAAACTGTTCTTCAGGAAGGAGCCATTTACACAAATACATTGTTGTTCCTGTTCTCAATACTTTATTTCAGTTCAGAGTCTATTTATATGTCTAGATGCCAATATCACATCTGAATCAGCTCCTAAATTAGATCTTCTTATAGCAATATTTCCTGCCATATACATAAATAATTGAATTACTATAGCAAAATCAATGCATGCCATGCTGTACAGAAATGCCTAGACCAACACAGTCTGTGGGCACCATTCCAGGCCCATCTAGTGTACAAATACCTCGCTTTCCAACAGTCTGCAGTTATCCTTTTCCTGCACACAGATTCTATGTCCATTGCTTTGTATCATCCCACAATTGCTATCCTTTTTCTTACACACTTAGTAATGTGCCGCAAAAAAACAGGCCTAACACTATGGGGAAGATCATCAAAAACCTGTCTAATTCTTCTTAGTAAAAAAATTTGCTCCCTATTACACAGGGAGACCTGTGGCCGACAAATGATGGAAGTGATCTAAGGGGTTCAGGCTGTTTGAAAAACTGGCACATCTTTACACTATCTAGTCTATGTTCACACTATCAAATAATTGGCTTAGTTCTGGCATACTGCAGAATAATTCTAACCATTTGCATGCACTGTTTCAGTAAAGGCAAGCAATGGCTATAAGAAACTGGCATATAATATGTGAAGCAGACTGACCTTGCTATTCCGCCTCTCACAAACCGTATCCGTGTTTCTTTCTCAAGTTGTATGATGCCGTCTTTCACGTCTCCATTCTCCCACCTGGCTGGAGCTCCGTATACACTGCGCTCTTTCTCAGCTGCAGGCGGGAGGCAAAAACATGGGAACAATGGGAAAGATTTAATGAATATTTCAGGGTTTAGCAGTGTAGCATGAGGCCACATACATTTCTCTAGTAATATGCTGCATATTACATAAGGCTATGTTCACACATTGCAGATAAACTAAACCGTGGAAAAGGCCTAAAATCTGCAATGAAATCTGCTTTTGGAGTGAATTTTTAGGGCACATTTTTCCCTCCATTGCAAGAATTTGCGGGGAAAGGTCTATGAAATTTACGACACTTGAGTTTAACAAACCTCTGAGCTCTGCAAATACAATGAATTCACCCCCAACTGTGGTAATTTGTGCCTAGTGATGGTTCTTTATTGTACTTGAAAAGACTAAAATGGTCACCAGATGATAGCAGAAAAAAAAACGCAGACAAAAGAGGGTCCATTGCTTGTAGCAACCAGACTACAGCTGTCACCTCTTTCCAGTGCAGGACAGAAAATGATGGAAATGATCAGACTTCACACTAAGATCAGCTACTTAACAAATTGTATGCAATTAATATGTCACACTATAATATTGATCTAGGGAATGCCAATCAAATCCTAACCATGACTAAGCCATACCAGGTGTGAGTACAGGAGGTAAGCAGTCATGCAAGAATGCCTTGGCCTTCTGATCTACAGCAGCATCGACGGGTGCATACTCTGCCAACTTCCTTATCAACTCCTGAGCCTTTTCTATGAAGTTCTCTCTCCGTGGGTCCAACTAAATAGCAAAAAAAAAAAGTGAACACTGCATTTTTTATTAGAACTTTTGATATGACATTTGTTTCTTTGTTTTGTGTCTGTTACCTTGGTACGGCATTTGTTATATTGACATACATGGCCATGTTTATAAAAACACCCCCAGAAACTTTCGTTAGAATACTGTAAAAGGTTTTAAGTTGATTAGCCTTAATCTGACATATAGTTACATTATATGGATGATGCATAAACTGTCTCTAATCCCAACCATTGAACCCCTTAGATGCCACAGTCAAGTAAATAACGCCCTTTATCAGCCTGACAGCCCCCTCAAAATGCACATGCAGGCATTGCTAGGTTGCCAACAGGCCCAAGAATGACCCTCACATCTGCCAAGTATGTGCGCTAATTAAAGCGACTCTGTACCCACAATCTGACCCCCCCCCCCCCCTCAAAACCACTTGTATTTTCAGATATCTGCTTTTAATCCAAGATCTGTCCAGGGGTCCGTTCGGCAGGGGATGCAGTTATTGTCATAAAAACAACTTTTAATCCGGCAGCGCTGTGTCTAACGGCCGGGGCTTACATTTGTATATGGGCTGGTACAACCTCTCTGTCCCTCCTCATCATTAGGAATGCTCCCGGCAGATTGTTTCCTATTCCCCACCTGTGTGTATAATGAACATGGGCTGGATCGTTAATACACCTGTGCAAAGCTCAAACAGCAGTAAATGTTCCTGGATCATTCCTAATGATGAGGAGGGTGGGGAGGAAGGACGAAGAGGGGGTGCCAGCCTAATGCATATACAAATGTAAGCCCAGGCCGTTAGAAACAGCGCTGCAGGATTAAAAGTTGTTTTTATGACAATAACTGCATCACCTGCCGAACGGACCCCAGGACAGATCTTGGATTAAAAGCAGCTATCTGAAGGTACAAGTGGTTTGGGGGGGAAAGATTGTGGGTACAGAGTCGCTTTAAAAGGTTGCCCATCAGTAGAAAGGGGTTAAATAGAATCTGTCAGACTAAAAATACACAAAGTGCAATTAGCATGCCATAGGGCAGAAGGAGCCGATATGTCATTTAGAGGAAAACGTTTGAGGATTACTTTTTATTTACTTATGCGAATTCCTGGTCTCTGTATGCTAAGTCAAGTGGGTGGACCACAGTGATTTACAAAAAAAAAAAAAAAAATTATATATATATATATATTTACAGTCCTAGCACTATAAAATGACAGTATCACTAGATATCCATATAGAATCCTGATCAATGTAAATGCTAAAGAATATATGATATATGTTAGGGTTTTTTTTTGTTTTTATTGCAAAATACTAAAATACTTTTGCCCCACTGTATAGAAAACAGGTGAAACTGATAAAAACACTTTAGTTTGCTGAGAAACACTGTAAACTGACACCCTCACAGACTAAAATGCAGTCTCCTAGACTGGGATACCTTTATAAGTTTCAGACACTTAAGAAACCTTGAATCACCTAATAGTTCACAGCACAACAAATGGTCCGGTGTGAGCGGCTACCTGCGGCTTTCAATTTCCACTTAACAGCGGGCACTTACCTCCTCCTCAGGACACTGTCTTATGGTTTTATTTCTAACCACAAGAGGAAAAAAAAGTAACTAGCAGGCGGAGTTCCTTCTAATGACTTAGAGACTAGACAGCTTTCAAGGTAGAAACAGAAACAAAAACTACTTACCGATTCAGCATTTTGTACGCCCATGTAATCCAGGTAATCCAGAGGAAGCCCCCTCCGAAACTCAACATCATCTTCGGCAGCAGTCTGCAGGGCTGCTGGAAGGAGCTGGAAGAAAAGGTCATTACAAAGGAGACAGGAAATTGTATATGAAGAAGCACAACCAGGTTACATGGGCCGACTTCTCCAGTGAGGGACCACCCAGAAAAGTGAAATATATAGGGCATATCTATGTAGCACTTGTGGACCTAGCTGCACCATCCTTACTTTGTCCAGCAGATCGACCCAACTGTTTCGCTGAAATGAAGAAACGGTTATATGTAAGGAGTGGGCATCAGGGAGGCAGACACCTTGGTGAATAAACCCTCTAGGAAAGTACAGCAAGTCTCCAGCCTCCAAAACAGTTTCTAGAATTGGCTCCCCGATGTGTCCGTCATTGAAATTGACTGTAGGTAAAAGATATCAGTATATGATTATTATAGAGGGAAACAGCTGCTGTGCATAGATAGACAAGCTGACGGCACAACGTACAATTTATATAACTTACAACATAGATTATTGCAAATTAAGTGCAAGTGCAGACCCTTCACAAGGCTAAAGAACCTACGTAGACCCCACAAACTGCTCCTGAGAATAAGCAAAACCTGTTCAGCCACTTGAACACGACTATAACATAGGACTCATGGATTATCCTATGGGCCAATGCATATGACTATGGCTTCCATGGTGTATTTTCCCAGACTGCAATAATCCTGACTAGGCATTATACTGATTTGTGGTATGGGCTCCTATAGCTGTGCGTCCATGACTGCGGTTGGCCTGCGGATAACACTCTATAGGTCATCTGTCCTTGTTAATGTCCTCACTGACTGCAAGACCACTACAGGCCATGTGCAGGAGGTCCTTGCTTTTATCTTTAGCAAGATATGAAGTGATTTTATTCCACATTACCTGTTTTTATTATACCCTACTAGTAATACACTTTTTGCTAGCGATGGTAAGCTACAGTTGTTTAGTAGTAAAGTAGTGGTAACATCCATGCTGTAACACAGGCTTACCACTTGAGAACTGGGGAAGTGTTTCTGATGAGTTCCTGTAACAAAACAAAAAAAAACAGCTTACATTAACTCAACTGCATTAAAGAGACTGTCAGTATGTTTATGCTGTTCTATCTAAGGGTAGAATAAAACTGTGCAGCTGTTTCATAGATATCCTCCTGAATGACATGGACAAAAAGTAGTCCTCTCCATTATGTGCATGAGCTTAGTAGTCCTGGATATTCATGTCAGTGACACCACTCCAGTCACCGATTGGCTGAACGGCCAGTCCATCAGCTGGAACAGGACACCATCACAACTCGGGGGAAAATGCCTTAGGGGCAGGGCTCCTAAGGCCGGTCCCACCGTTTAGTGCAGGCACGGGGGGAGGTAAGTTCATACTCCTGATCAAATTCCCCCCCCTGTCGGCTGCCAGATTTTAAAAAAACGCTGGACTTCTTTAAAGGCAACGTGTCATCAGAAAATGACCTATTGTCATAATTAAAATCAAGTTTTTTTTTATGCTAAACTGAAACTTTTCAGTTTCCATTCTGGCCACTAGGCCTAAAAGTAAGCCGAGACTTCCAGTTCTGTACAGATCAGTCCCCAGCAGAGCTCTTCTTATCAATACAGACAGTAGTACAGCAATGGGTAACATCAGTATATAGACAAGACAGGATTTCCCAAACAGATATTCACCACTCTGGGCACTCAGGGGGTGCCCTAAAGGGGACACTCACCCATATGTAAAAGAAAAAGTAAAATAGAAGTAGTAAATGCTGGTTGTGTTTTAGAGGGCTTCCTCCTGTATTCTTGTGGATAGGCAAAATCTGTTCTGATAAGCTCATTCCAGATTACCTGACCAACATATTTACTGAGAAAACAATGCAAATAAAAATCTTCTTTTCCTTTGCCTTACCACAGCCTTAGCACTAACCTTGGATTGTAGACCCTCCAGTGTTTCTTGCCTTCCAGCTGAACCACAAAGGCCTCAATGTCATCATAATGTGGTGCAAACCCCTGCGTCCCAGGAGGGGTCAGGTACCTGTGTGTGGGGGAGGAGGATCAATAATCCAATGTGACTATAAAGCACATGGGAGGAAACATGCACAACAAAGAGTTAAGCAGCGTACATACGTGTTTGCCCCAACCATGCTTCCAAAAAGTTCCTGTAGCACAGACAAAACACCCCACACCGTGGAAGAGAAGCTCTGAGGATTCAGTAATCTCAATGAACAGCCATTCTGAAAATACACAATAAAACACAGGTTACAGTATCGCCAGGGGGTATATACAGGGCTGTATTAACAGCTTTTGCTGCCCTAGGCACTAAACCTGAAGACGCCCCATCTTCACGCACCTATTGGCGATACCAGACCTGACCAATACCACCATACCCCCCCACCCCCCTGGAAAAGACACCAGATTTACTGACAAGTCTGAACGGGAGGAGGGAAACTAAAAAAAATAAAAACAAAAAAATTTGTTTTTTCTGTCCCCCTGCAAGGTGCTTCCCTAGGCACCGGACCACGGGTGCCTAATGGTAAATACGGCCCTGGGTATATAGCATCCTCCACTTATCTTATCTAGGGGGGGGGGGGGGGGGGGGAATTGTATCCTCTAGAGTTAGAACATAGACACATACACAGCTGAGAATATATGTTAGGACTATACGTCATGGGTGCCAAGGCCCCAACAGATTGATAAATGAAACTCTACTAAATATCTATACAAATCAGTTGTATTTGGCATGGGCGGCTCTAACAGGAATAGCACTGCTGGCCAATTTAACAATTGATGGAGGTCTGGTCAAAACTTGCTAGGTTTTGCTTATATACAGTTACCTTATAGTAGTCCCATACAACCATGGGTAAGGCTCTGCCGGGAGGATTGTGTGTTTCCCGTACACCATCAGTATAACTGGTGACATCCAAGTTTACACCAAACTGCACATTATCCTATATTAGACAGATAAAATCCATGAGTACTGCACATGTGCAATAGGAATTGGTTTGTACAATAAGATAATTAAAAACACATAATCCAGAGTACTAGGTCGTTGATACATTTATTATAAATCACACAGTGTTCTTTACAAGGCAGATAGCTGGTAGAAATAAGATAACACATGATGTGCTAACCCATGGTGGGCAGCGATGCTCTGACCATGATAGAAGGAGACAGAACAGCTTGCTGGCTCCATTGGCCTTATATGCCACAATCTGCTGTGCCCCCCTGAGGCTCTGTGCCACATGTGCATGGGTAATCCATGGTAGGGAACATCCCACATGTCCTCTGCATTTCTAACATCCTTCTGAACAATAGCTCGCTCCTGTCTAGTCACATTTGCTAATTCTGTATGTTTTCATACTTTCCATGACACCAGGATAAAAAGAAGGGAAAAAAATTAGGAAATGATAGGAAAATATGAAACCATTATTCAGAGTAAGTGTCTCGGGGGAGCTGCACTTGTTTACAAAAAAGAATCCAACACTATGCCTTATTTTTTATTCACTTGTGCCCAGGTTGTCAGCCCTATTGATTCCTATTACACTGGCCATAATATTATCCCCTTAGTGCCCTCCGCCATACATTACAGAGGTAGTGCCTGCTTTTTATTACAGCTGACACTTGGCTGCAGAAGCCACAATCCATAGAGACTGAAGCATCTCTGTAATTAGAGGGAGGGGGCTGTCACCCAATCAATGCTCCCTCCCTGCGATGTCTGTGGGAGAAACACATCCCCACAGACTTAAGGCCCTGTTACACAAAACAATTATCACGTTTAGGCCCATAATCATTTTGTGTAATAGAACCGGGTAAAGGCCATGATCAGCCAACATGCACAATGCCTATGGTCTGCGGCTAGTCGGCCAGGGCAACAGGAGCAGCAGACCACTGCCAACTTCAATGGACAGCCTGAACAATCTAAGGTCGGCACACTCGCTCCCCCCTCAAGAACGTCCAATTTAATACACCCTTTTACATGCATCTGTCTCACAAGACACAGAGCTGGGAGAGAATGTGCTAACCATGCATATCTCCTAGCTCATTATCCTAACTGGCTGCAATCTGAAAACCTCTCTGCTCACCCCCCCCCCCCCCCCAAAAAAAAAAAAATTAAATTAAATATAGACATGAAGTAAAGCCAGATACACCACGTAACCTGTTACATCCGATCACTGTATAAGGCTCAATTCGCACAGCAGATTTGATGCAAACATTTCTACAACTCTCCCAACTTTAGGAAATTACTTTCAGTATGGGTCTCAGATAACTTTAGCCACCTCTTCTACAATATCAGTATTAGGGTGCGTTCACACGAACAGGATCCGCAGCAGATTTGATGGCGCAGATTCAAAGCATTCAAATCTGCTGCGGATTCGATTCTGCTGCAGATCCTGTAGTGAGAATGCACCCTTAAAAGCAAAAATGCACAGACTTTCTGGTCACCATTACATGTTAATAGCACCAAGTACTAAGCCAACAACTCACTTCTCTGAGAATACGGTCAAACTCTGAAGTGGAAAAGAATCCATTGTAGTATTTGCTGTTGTGCCGCTTTATCAAAGCTGGCTTCTTCTCCCAAATACATCTGTAAGAAATTAAAAAAAAAAAAAAGAATCCATGACTCCATAAAGCTTTTGATTTTATATATGGACAAATGGAGTGGATTCTTATTACTGCAGTAAATGATATATAAAATATATATAAAATATATATATATAAAAGTAAATCTAAGTCACACTACAGAGTACTATATATGATACTGGTCCAGCCCATCTCCTTTACTCTATGGTAGTTCGCCACACAAGAGGGAAGATGTCAGGCTGCATCTCACAGGACAGACTAGAGAATCTGCACACAGGGAGCAGGCAGTGTGAGCTATGGGTATTGTATACCTCTGCAGCTGATCATATGGACTCACCTACTATATCACAGCTCTCCTGGTCTCAGGATAAGGCAGAAATGTTTTTAGCACTATTTTATGTATGGGGGGGAAATGCAGAGGAAGAAGGAAGGAGAAACCAGATGGAGAGGAGAGCTGACAGGTGGGATGATATCATTCTGTAGTTCACAAAGGACAGACTGACATCTGATCTACAAAGTGAAGCCTATCATCAAAGACTTAGGTTCAGAATGCTGGTGGTGATTTAGCATTAAAAAAAGGCAAAAAACCTAGAGTGCCTCTTTAAAGGGGAACTCCAGGTAGAGGTTAAAAGGGTAATCCAGCGGGGGGCATTTTTTTTCCTGGGACCGAGGAGGTGGCTGAGGCAAATGACGTCCACTCACCTCCCCAGTTCCAGCGGCAGGTCCCACATCGCGGCGCTCCGGTCCCCGGCCCGCGTCAGACACCAGGAAGTGGCCGGGCACCTGGGACCAGAGCGCCGTGATGCGGGAACCGCCGCTGGAGGTGAGTGGACGTCATTTGCCTCAGCCACCTCCTCCCCGGTCCGAGGAAAAAAAATGCCCCCCCCCCCCCCGCCGGAGTACCACTTTAAAAAAAATGAAACTTCTGCAGAAGCTTAAGGCATTACTTACCTTTCTATCCCAGTTTTGAAACTACCAAAAATCCATTTGTTTTTTGTGGGGGGGTGTCTTGTTCTGTATTGTGTTTCTGTCCTTCCTGGTTGAGCACTTCCCAGAATGCAATGCTTTCCCTCAGCTGATCATCACAGACCCCACCCATCACAATCAGTAAAATTAGTGCTGCATCTGCTTCTGGCCATACAGAGATGGTGAATCACTCAGGGGATTGGAGGATCCAGCCAAGCCTCCTGTGACATCACGCCCTGCCCCCTGTCTGCATCATCAGCCTGATCTCAGCAAACACACACAATGTGAGACAGAGGCATGGAATATTTGTCTCCTAAGGTGGGATAGCAGAAGGAGCAGGAGACAATGTGAATTGGCACAGGGGCCATTTTTTTTTTCACTTCCTGGATTTCTATCAGCTACCAGTGTGGCAGAACCGCACAGATATGGTAATACATTGTATAGACACATCTATATAACTTTTATGGTGCGTTCACACCTACAGGATCTGCAGCTGATTTTCTGCAGCAGATTTCATTTAAATAACTGAACACAGCATCAAATCTGCTGCAGATCCTGTAGGTGTGAACGCACCCTTAATGTACTTTTAATAGAAAACAAGTTTGGGGACTGGGGATGTTGGATGCAGCACTGGGCTGCCAGGAAAACATGGAGAAAGTCTATGGATGTATCCATATTTTCCAGGACTCCAACTTTTGCAGCTGTGGGGAATCAAATGCTGAGCATTCGAGTTTGGAGAATGTGACCGAACCCGAACAGTTTAACTGTCCTCTCAACACAAATTATGACCAATGAATCGGATCTTTCTAACTATCCAAACAATGGGAGAAACGTGCACATGTGGTCACCTACCTGAAGAAGTCATCTGGATTTACAGGAGAAATAAGCCATTCAAACAGGGCTTTGGCTCTTTCCTTACTGTTCTGGATCTTTCTCACACTCTGCAGTACAGAGTCTAGCGGAGGGCCCACGTGACGTTTGTTGCCATTTTCTGATCCCTGAAAAAGATGAAAATTCTAATGAAACTATGGCCAAGGCCACTTTCAGACATCAGTACCATCAGGTCAGTATTTGTAAACCAATACTAGTAGAGAGGCTAATCCATAATCCACCCCATCACACACAGTGATTTGCTCATGATCCTTATCAGCCTTCTCTTAGAAGGATGGGCACTTGGAGCCGCACTGTCACCCCCTGGCCCCCTACTAAGCTGGTCACTCTTGGATAGAAAGTAGTAAAAGTATTTCATTAAAATCACCCTGACCGATCAATAGAATGAGCTGCCACGCAATCTGCTCCCCACCCTGTCAGTGAAAAAGACGTGCTCCATAGACTTACATTATGAGGCTGTCTTGTCATGTGAGTCGAGATATGAACGCCCTAAGCGTGGCTTCTCCCGGATCTCTCCCCTAATTGGTCGCAGTCTGAACACACAGACCCCAACCGATAAAAACTTTTGACATCTTTCTGATATACATTCTGGACCCCACAGCAACAGTCCCGAAAGTGTAGAGAATGCCTTTTCTGAAGTAGAAGTGGGACGCAATAGGAGACTGTGTGTCATCAAATATCAAGTAATCCAACTGCATCCAGTAGCATAAAATTTGGTGAGATTTTTTTCAAGCAATATACACAGTGGTTGTAAATGTTGCTTGAATAAATCTCATTGGATTTCATGCTACTAAATTCTGTCGGATTACTTGATGTCTCTATGACATGTCAAAAGTTTTTTTATGGTGTCACTACCTCGTATACAATGTATACAATGTTGTAAATGCTTTTATTAGTGTCTATTTGGCAGTGCTGCCAGCTCGGTAGTCATGGGGGCGACAGATTCGTTTTATCTATCGTTTTTATAAATATATTTTGATCAGCAGCAGGAAGGTCACTGGTCATTTCATTTGTCCTTGGGATATGATAAGGTATATGATCTTCAGGATTTGTGGACGAGCCATTACCTGATGTGTTGGCCGTTCTTTCCCACCGCTCATCTTCTTTCTCCTGTCTGAGGAAATAGGTGGATGTAACAAGCAGCCGCCATCATCTTCTTGGTGTTCAGCATTTCTTAATAGCGCTTTACTCTTTGACTTCTGTTTCTTTTTCAGCACTTTTGGTGAGGACTTTGAGACTAAACCTTTGTTCTTCTTCCCCAAACCTAGCTAAGAAAAAAGGAGACATCCATGTAACTAAAAATATATATAAAGTAACATCACATTGCAAAGGTCTCCGAAGGTGCCACATATTCTCAACACCTCGGTGCTATCAGAACACGTCTGTCATATAAAGTCTGTATGATGACCGATCTATCAAGGGCGGAACTCTTCAACTCTTACAGGACTCCCTGCATCATAATTCACTATGATGCAGTGAGCTCCAGACTACGCTGCTGCACTGACACAGCCGTATTAGTTTAGTAGCCTTCAGCTCAGTTTTGGAGCTCACTGCATCATAATAAATTATGATGCAGGGAGTCCCAAAAGAGGTGAAGAGTTCAGTCCTTGATATATATCTTACATACAGATTATATATCACAGAAGTGTGACTGCAGTCTAAGGGTATGTTCACACTGAGTAAAACCAGCAGAATCCCGCCTGCCTCAGTGCGCCGTAGCCCGTCTATGGGAGAGCGCGTGCTCCTCCGCAGCCGTAGCTCTCCACTCAAAGAAGTGACATGTCACTTCTTTGAGCGGAGAGCGGCAGCAGCGCGCCCTCTCATTCATTCACATCGAGACACTGAGCACGGTGGAATTCCGCCGTATTTGCTCGGTGTGAACATACAGTACCCTATATCACAGACGGAAAAATGCAGCTATATTAAAGGGTATGCACACATTCCGTAATTGGGGCACTTGCAAGGACAATGTGCTACAGACCAGGATTCGGAACTCCCGGCATCATCATTCATCATTGTGATGCTGGGAGCTCCAAAACAGTTTAGAGCGAATGCACCACAAGGTACATTTTCTCTAAGTGTTGCATATGAACAGAACAGCGCTGGCGCGGGAAAGACGATGCACAGCCCCGGTCTATTACCAAGCATCGGCCCGGCTGAAGCACTGGAACCTCCTCCCCTCTGTGACGCTGCTCCATTATAATCAATCGGTGCTTCAGCCAGGGACGGTACTCAGTAAAAGACCAGCGCTGTGCGCGGGTACATTTACCCTTAGATTTAGACAGTTTTGGAGTTCCCGGCACCATAATGAATGATGTTGCTGGGAGCTCTGAACCCAGTTACATGGCACATCTCCCTGTAGTCATGGAACATGTGAATGCCCACTTACTCTCCTATGTGATACCCTGAAAAGACAGAGTTTAATAGTTTCACTAGATGGAATAACTGTTCCTCCCACCAGTCAGTATTTGCCCCATCGGTGTACACAATGACTATTCACATTCTCATCTGAACAACATTTGGCAAGTACAGAGCCAAAGAGATCCTGAGAGCACTGAACTGATATATTGGATTGTGACATAGACCCGTGCTCATCTCTGTGCCCAGATCATCACTGTGATCCACAACATGACCAAACCCTGAGGCCGCCTCCTGCTGACCATAATACACGTCTATGGAGGTCGGAGTCCAGTAACACGTATGGCGGCCAATACTCCACTTACATAGCCTCTGATTCCTGGGAATGAGATATATATATATATATATATATATATATATATATATATATATATATATATATATATATATATATACACTCTGCCATCATATAAGCATCAATGCTCCATTACTTTCAGCAGTTTTACAAACTAGCAGAATTATGAAGCATGAAGGTATTTGTTTTTTTTTTTGCTGTCCCCATGCTGCCAATCACTAATAAACTTCTGCCATTCCAGTTGATAGAAGATGTGTCAGGGGTACATGGTACTTGTAGTCCCCCAGCGTCAGTCACGTGGGTTCTGAACCTGCCACAAGATGGCAGCGCACAGAGCACGGTATGACGGGTTACAACTGACCTGCGGCTTCGTCTCCTGCTTTCCCTTCTGGTAAACAGCGAACGCTGACACACGTGGGGGAGCCATAGCCACCATATACAGGAATCAGCCAGTAAGGGAAAAAGCACGTACGTAGCGGGCTTCAGTTGCCAGTGTTACGTCCTGACGTCACCGAACGTCTGAAAACATGCACAAAGAGACGATTGGAAAGCGCTCCATCTAGTGGCGGCTTGTGACATTACAGGTGTACGCATAGTACACGCTCTACTCTGTAGTCCTTTTACTTCTCAGGTCTCATTTCTTTAGACTAATAAATATCTCAATCACCATTAGTGACACTTCTTAGACCTATGGCTTTATTATAGATCTATATAAGATCAATACACATAATATAGAAAAATAATAATATATATATAAAAAGAATTGTGTGTGAGATACCTCTATGTAGAGACAATGGTGGCCATTTATTAGGTCCGGGTTTTTTGCGTAGAAATGGCCCCGCAGCTCCTACAGTATGGAGTATGGAGATTTATGGGAGAAAAATGATAAATGTAGCGGACCCAGAGTCCGCACTCCCTGTTCCGCCCCCTCCACACTAGAGATGAGCAAACCTGCCGAGGTTCGGGTTCATATGAACTCTCAGCGTCTTATTCCCGCTGTCTGCCCGCTCCGTGGAGAGAGTGGATACAGCCGGAGGACCGCCTAGAAAACTGGGATACAGCCATAGCCATAGGCTGTATCCCAGTTTTCCTGGCGGTCCTCCGGCTGTATCCACCCTCTCCACGGAGCGGGCAGACAGCGGGAATCAGAAGCCGAAGGTTCATGTTCATACGAACCCGAACCTCGGCAGGTTTGCTCATCTCTACTCCGCACCCCCTCCCCGCCACACTGGCGAAGGTGGCGTCAAATGGCCAGATGCAAATAAATTAATTCACATCTGGCAATTTTACGCCAAAAAATACAACTTTTTAGTTTGATAACTTTCCCCCAATATGCCCTTACCACCTGTACCCCTTCTCCTAGACTGAGTCTTCTCTCCCTGGAGGACACAGGTCTTCCCAGTAGCCAATTCAGCAGGAAAAATAAAAATAACAAGGTATATTCCCATCTCCAACATCTATGCCCCAGCCACAGGGTATGCCATAAAGATCTGACAGATGTGGGTCTGACCTCTATGGCCTGCACCTATCTAGAGAACAAACAGCCCACCCCCAAATCTGCATGCAGGACCAGTGGTGGTCCAGAAGCCAAACATAGCTAGAATCTAATATACTGTTTATGTAACTCCCATAGAGGTTGATGGGAACTCAGTAAGCAGTGTTGCACCATGTTTCTTTAACTGCCAAGTTTCCGTTATTCAAAACGAAAAAAAGACTGTCAGCCGAACTGGATTGAAGAAGAGCTTTAACCGTCTTTGCTTTGTGACAAGGCACAATATCATTGTTACCAAGCATGTTTTATATTAATGGGATGAACAAAAAATCTTATATTTCCTGTGCATTGAATCCTGAGATAAGGATTGCTGTCTCTGCAGGTCCTTTGCCTGACATGTAACCTAGTATCAAAAAAGAGGATGGAAAATGTGATTGTTTTCTTCACTGTCATCTTTACATGTTACATCAGGAAATTCCAGCACCCTCTTCTTGGCAAGTGCAGATCAATGAATCATTGCCCAATATGCCTTTAAGCTATGTTCATACTACATATCTTTTCGTAAATCTACGGCCGTTGTTGCACAGTGCAACAAGGGCCGTGATTATTATGAAAAAATATGTTACATTGCTTTCTATTGGATCCCGGCTGGAGCGTACACACATAGTATACACTCCAGCCGGGATCCCTAGCGGCGGCACAAACAACTGACATGTCAGTTTTCTGCGGCTGATATTTAGTAAATAACGGCCACAGAAAACCCTGTCAGTGCACACTATGGAGCGAGCGGCTCCGGACACTCGCTCCATAGTGTGCTGTGAGGAGTTCTCATGCGGGCGCTCACGGATGCGCCCGCATCAGAACTCTGCGGCTGCAAAGATCATCTTTTCAGAGACCGGCTGTTCTGTGACCCATGAACATGGCCTTTGGGTGTCTTTGCACGTAGGATATCGCTGCAGATTATACACTGCAAGTTTTGTTTTGAAATCCGCGGCAATACTGAGTACCATTATAGCAGTACCAGTCTATGGCACTCCAGTCTATGGCAGTATAAGTCTATGGCAGTATAAGTCAATGGCACTTCATTCTCCTAGCTGAATGAAATCAATGCAGTGACATGTAAAACCAAAGATGCTGTGCTGTTGCTCTAGTAATAAAAAACAATAAAGCAGCCATACTTACCTGTCAACGCTCCCACCGATGTCTACGGCGGTGGCTTCAGGGGAGCGGACAGGTAAACAGGTTGGTGTGGAGGTAGAACCCCTGTAATTATAACTGCTATATAAATCATGGATGACAGTTCACAGTGCAGCCCATAGGAAGTAGTGGTCGTGGAGTTTCTGTACAATACTTTTCCATAATTACAATGAATCATTTCCTTGATAGGGAAACAAATTTATCTAATATTAACAGATACAAATATCTATGTTTTTGTTCTGCCCCAGGGGGAAGACCATCACAGGTGCTGGCGGAAAATGCAGAAACCATTAGAAGAAGCCTGAAATATGTAGCAAACCTTATAGACGGCGATGATTTGGGATAATAGCCTGAGGCTTCTATTCTCACTCGGAGACCTGCTGCAGTCATACAATAAAGGTATGTCTGAATGGGCCTCTTTATGAACAGGGTGGGGAGGCAACCAGGAGGGGGGAGAGGTGTTACATTCACATAATCACCATATCCAGTAGGTGGTGTGAATATGCTTCTGAAACGTCACTTTTCTTGCAAAAAAAAAAACAGTGGGAGAAGATGCTTAATGTAAAACCAGGAAGTAAGGAGTTTAGTTCAGAGTATACTCTTACTTGTTGTAAGGTACAGACAAGGAATCCTGGACAATACAGACACATGGCTTCTGAGGAGCCTCACTCTGAAGGTAAGGATGGTTTATTGTCTCGCGTATGATGTTATTACTCCTTTTACTTCTCTAAGTAAGGATGATCTGTCTCTTTAAGAAGAAAACTTGATGGCGCGATGAAAAGCTGACAAATGTAAGGTCACTTAGGGTACTTAGGAAACTTATCTGCTCTGTATTTTATTTTTTATTTTTTTTTTACTTTTTTCAGTTCAGGGTTTTATTGTAATATTATGATCATCCTTGAAAGAAAGTTATGATATGAAGGCGGACACTGAAGTGGACAAATAGAAATTTTTTGCTTGTTTGTTGGGATCCTCGCATCCTTTATCTTTTAGAGGGGGTGTTTGAGATGTTTTAGATGTCGCATTTATCATGTCAGCATACAACAATAAAGGTCTTTGTTTAATACAATAGCTACATTCACCCACACAGTACAAAATGAAAACAAAAGAAAACCAGCACAAAATAGGTATAAAAAGCAGCTGTTTTCTTAAATCTAATAATATAGTCTATTTAAGTCTAGGAAAAAGTGCACACATCGACTAAAAAAAAAAAAAAAAGTCTGTAATTTCAAGGTTAGCATTAAGGATGTTTTTTTTATACATGTTGTGCACATACGGCCACTCTTCCATAGACTTTAATAGAATGCATTATTCGTTTTTTTTAAATGCCCACTTTTTATACCTATTCAACAGTTTCTTGCAATGCTGTGAAGAGGAGTTGTCCGCTCTCCTGACATGTCCATTGTAGTAAAATCTTCTAGACCCCATGAAACATTTCAGGAGCATCTTATTTAGGCATCCGTCTTGTATTACTCCACAGTTAAGGGTCACAGTTAAGCTCTTCTGCTGCATTTCTGCAGCGACTCCACACTGGAACATACTCACTGAATCATGCACATTTGCTATTTTGCAGGGGTCAATGTATTCTATTGCAATTTTATAGGAAATATACTTTTTTATTAGCTGACAAGTGGACTGATGCATGGATTGTGATAGCTATATCCCATAGACAGACGCACTTGGATAGGGTGAAGTTGCTTTCGGGGAAGAGAGAGGCATTTTCTGCTTCTGGCAGGGCCACAAGAAGGGAATTAGCATTTTTATTCCAATATGCCGGACCCCCCAAACTGCCATCTGCCATCAGGAAGCCCGCATTAGATTGTCTGTCAGTCTTATCATGTCATTGGGTCTGCAGTTTTATTTAATAAAACCTCAGGTCATTATCTAATGGAGTTCCCCAGTCCCAAAGACTACAATAAATGTGAAAGTAGTATTTTCATCTGATATTCCTATGGGGAAAATGGAAGTCCCCTGTTCTCCTGTTTAGCACAGCAGAGAGGAAGAGACTCCGCATGTGTGTAAAGGCTGTTGTAGATGGCCTGCCCCCTGCCCAATAGGACTACCCATCTCCTAGTCATTTAACAATCAATCGCTAGATTATTTATCAAATGCCGAACGTTCGGGTTCGGATGGACTCGAACCCGAACCCGATTCGCTCATCTCTATTATGCAGCATTTACTTCTCTCATTTGTTGGCCATACACCCCCTATTACAGGTTGATGTGCAGCAAACAAACAAAGATTTTTTCATAGGTAAACTGGTGCAATCAGCCAATCAGCCTGCATTTTTACCTGATCACTTGGCCTTTTACAAAGGACAATCACTCCATCCTCTCTATTTTATAGATTCATAAACTCCTACCTCTGGTATGCTGAAAAAGGGATCAGGGGCCCCCCATTCTCCCAATATTTGGGATCAAAGGATTACCCATCTATCAAATATTTATGACATGACCTGTAGATACACCACTCTGTTTTAATGGACCTGTCTGCAGCTTTTAGATATGTGATATATGTGATATAAAGCAAGTTTGCAATATACATGCATTATTTTTTTGTTGTTGTTATCATACTATAAAACAAAGCCGAACTTACCAGAAATCCAGGTCCAGTCTCCTGTAGGCAGATTTTTTGACTTGTGCTGGTTGAAAAAAACTAAGACTAAACACAGAAATTCCGGCCAGTACAGAGAGTCACTGTTCAAGATGTCCGGCAATCACATGACCTCCTTCTCTGTGAGCACTCAGATGGCCTGGATACACAGGACTTCCTGTTTTCTGACTGTTTCCTGTTTTTTGAGGGAAAAAAGTGACAGAAAACAGGAAGTGCCGTGTTTTCCATGATAACAAAAAAATAAATAATGAATGTAAATTGCAAACTTGCTTTATATCACATCTACTGCTGATTTAGATTTTGTAAGTTATAACGACAGTGACACTTTAATCTTATACACTGTGTTGTGACTATCGCAGGTATTAAGGGGGCACATAACAGTGGCGGCCACACAGTGTATGACCATAGTTTAAACAACAGTGTCACAGTCATTATAACTTTTAAAATCTAAATCAACAGTAGATGTGAAATAAGGCATGATTGCAATTTACATTCATTATATTTTTTAGTTATCATGTTGTAAAACAAAGCTATACTTACTAGAAATCCAGGTCCAGTCTCCTGAAGGCAAATTTTTTGTCTTGTGCTTGTTGAAAGAAAGACTAAACACATGAAGTCTGACCTGTACAGAGAGTCACGACTTAAATGCGTTCATCGATCAAATGACAACTTTCTCTGTGAGCATGCAAAAGAAGCATGCTTCTTGTGTTCAGTCTCTTTTTTTAACCAGCATAAAACTAAAATGCTGCCTTCAGGAGACTGGACCTGGATTTCTGGTAGGTATAGCTTTGTTTTAAAGCAAAAAAGATTTATTTTAAATCCTGTTGATTTAAATTTTGGAAGTTCTAACAAGCACATTTGTACTTCAACAGTCGACTATTCACATACTACAGTATATGAGCGACCAAAAACAGTCATAAGCTATGTTCACATCGCGTAAAAAATATGGTAAACTAAATGGTTTTAATTTAAAACAACAGCCGTAGTTTACCGGCACTGCATTGAACATGATGTCAATGCAACAACGGATATATATATATATATATATTCACACACAGAGAGCACACAGAGCCAAATGATCTTGTCAATTTTCTATAATAATAATAATAATAATAATAATAATAATCTTTATTTATATAGCGCCAACAGATTCTGGGGGTATTTACATAGACACAAAGCAGACATTACAGAGATATACATATAATTATTCATACATGAGGAGTGAGGGCCCTGCTCGCATGCATGAGCTTACATGCTATCATGGCTGCAGTACGGCAAACAGCATCCGTAGTTAACGCTCTGTGCACACAATGTATGGCAGTGCTGATGGCCATACATTGCACAGAGGACTATGCCTATCTGGATTGTAGGCTCACCCAAATGTGCCTGCAGTCCAAATAAAATAAAATTTTGTTTCTGTGGCCAATTGGCAGTATCGGCCACAAGAACATGTCAAACAGCGGCCACTGATTTTACTAAATATGAATGTGGTGACTCGACCGGTGACGTACTAAGGTGTTACTGGTGATGCCACTTCTTTGATGGTTGGCTGTGCACTACTCGGCCAGTGATGGTATTGTCGTGATGCCAGTGCTAGTCCAGCCGTTGAGATGTTGGTACCTGCTTTAGTGTGGCCAGTCTGTAGTGTTACCCAAATGGTCGGTAACCTGCCGGGCTGTAGTGGGTCCCTTGGCTCTTGTCACGGTAGTCCGACGAAGTGGCAATTGACCCACCTGGACTATTGGTACCGCAACTCACAGAAGTGGGAAAAATAACCCAAGGAGTCCCAGTGATATAAAAATATAACAGCTTTACTGTTCAGTCTCTTAGTAGTACAATACACTTTTGTAGAATAGATAAATCTTTATACGGACTTTAGTGCTTGAACTCGTTTGTGCTTAGGAGATGCTTGAGGAAGTAGAGTAGAGGTAGTTGTAGCGGGACTTGAAGAGTTGAAAGTAGAGTAGAGTAGCATAGAGGAGAAGAATTTGTCAAGGGAGTCCTAACCCAGTGTAGCAATGCACTCTGCTGGAACTTGAGAGAATACTTTAGAGTTACTTGTACCTGTGTATAGACTTTAGTCTGACCACCTTGTGCCCTACAGTGTGGAGTCCTTCTAGGGTGATACAAGCCCCAGTCATGGTTACCTGGGTGAAGCTAAGATCCCGGGGGTGTCCCAGTTACCTGCACTGCGAGATAGGATACGTAGACCTTCTTGGTAGCTTTGTCCTATCCAGGCTTTGTTTTTTTTTCAGGATACTGCCCTGCACTTTTTAGACTGGTTCACGGCGTAAGCTAGGATGTTCCTAGACTCCTCTCCCTTTGTAGTGTTTAGCACTGCATAGTAGATATAGTAGAAATACTGAAAGAACTGGTTGTCTTTAGCTGTATCTGACCACACGTGTGTTAGACTAGACAAGACTAGACCCTTGTCCCGGACGAGGGTCCTGGCAATTGCCAGAAGCTACAGCAGGGACGTTTGCTCTGTGTGTCCTTCTCCCACGAGAATCTGGGTAAGAACTAACGCTACACTTCCTCCCACCAAGTGACTATTTCCTACAGAGTTATGCTAGAAGCAGAGAGCATCTCCTATAGGTCAGCAAGGGCACATGGTACACATAAAACAGTAACCCATAAAACAGGAGCATACATATAAAAAAATACTGACATCTAGTAGTGAATCCTTGGGATGCACTTCATCACCACTTAACCTGGAGTAAGAAGCTTTTTTGAGAGGTAAAAAGGAGAGACACAAAACACCTATGGTGGGACACCACATGAACATAGCCATAGGCTGTATCCATGTTTCCATGCAGCCTCCGGGCTGCATCCAACCTCTGCAGCCACCGGTAATCAAATGCCATACACTCGAGTTCAGACAGACTGCATCGTGCTCAAGATTTGCTCATCTCTAGGCAACATATAAATATCCAATTGTTATTCACACAATATGTAAACAGGTTGAAATTCAAAACCACTAACAGGTTGACTTTTTAACATTAAAATTACATGTTTTGTGGTAGAAGTAAGTACTTATTACCTTGAGGAACTAAAATTGTTCTCTGGTGTACCACATCAAGTGTAGATGATTACAGCATGGTCGGTGAGGATCTAATAGGAACCTTTTCTTCAGAGTGTTTTCACATTAAAGGGGTAGTGCGGCGCTAAGAAATTATTTACAGAATAACACACATTACAAAGTTATACAACTTTATAATGTATGTTATGTCTGTGAATCGCCCCCTTTCCTGTGTCCCCCCACCCCCCCACGTGTACCCGGAAGTGTTGGTGCATTATACATTACCTGAAGCTCTCCGATCGTCCCGAGTGCCGGCCGCCCTCTGCCGCGTCATCAGATCCTCAGCCGCGATTGGCTGAGCACACCTTTACCTTTATACTGTTTGAATGAAGACTAAATATTGATTTGTCCACATATGTTAAAAAATTACAAACTTTACATGCGGTTGTCCATATTTTGTCATGTGACTGGGCGTCTGAAAGCTTATTTTCCGCGTCATGTGAAAGGCTCCCAAACTTTATTTTCAGCAGAACAGTCCAAGCTTTAATGTTGACATTCAGTTACATTGGCTGATGTTTACCATCCCGCCTTCCATAGCAAGCAGCAGTAGAAAGCACAGTAAGATGCAGTCACTGGTGATTTCCATCTATAGTAAGCGTAAGTGTGTAACAACATAGCTGAAGGAATGTTGGAAGCCATGGTCCGCATTGTCTTTCGTTTGCTGTTATTTATTGTGGAAATGATGAGCGGATTGTGACTCCAGGAGAAATGTGTGGAGCAGGAATGCAGTTGTTTTCCTTGATCATTTGTTCTACATTCCGTCTGCTCACCTCACATTCACAAACCTTCTTTGTTTGGATTTACTTAAGAGCCATGTAGAGACTGGGATACACTGGATTCACATATAACAACCATACACATACTAGCCATAATAAATGCTTTTATTATGTAGCGCCAACTTATACCACGGCACTTTACATAGCCTATTGTCATGCAGATTGGCTAGTGACATTTTGACACTTTTGACCCCCACCAATTGCTAGAGTCAGGAAATGTGCATGGTTCAGCTTCACTCCCAGGCAAGAGCCAATCTTAAAGGGGTTATCCAGAGCTACAAAAACATGGTCACTTTTGCCCCACTCTTGTCTTCAGTTCAGGTGCGGTTTGCAATTATGCTCTATTTACTTCAATGGAACTGAGCTTCAAACCCCACCCAATCTGGAGACAAGAGCGTGGCCATGTTTTTGTAGCACTGGATAACCCCTTTAATAGACTTACTATAGAATGCAGCTCCTGCAATTAGACAGATGGAGCAATGAACCAGTGAAATGCTTAGTTACATATGTACTGCATATGAACATTTAATGCCCAAAAATAGTGCCAAAATACAGGTGTATTTTGAGACATAAAAAGCCAGAACAATAGGTTCCATACGTGTTACTATCTTTTTAGTCTCCTTACTGACCCCCTTTCTTTCTGACACCTTATAACTACCCATCAGAAGTAATGGATGTGCTCTTTTGCACTTTGTATAGCTGTTTGCAACCCCCATCATGCTCTGCTAATAAGTCACAAGTGGGGGTTGTAGTTTTGCAGCCTGTGGTTCGCTAGGTTTCAGAACTACAACCCCCATCATGCCTTGCTGACAGTTCACGATGGGAGTTGTAGTTTTGCAGCCTGTGGCTCTCCAAGCTGCAATTTTGCATCAGGGCCCATCAGCCTTTAGCTACATTGTTGGAAATACCCCTTTACCCCCTAAAGATGTGTTTCTAATTCTTAAAAAAGCTTTGTCATGCTAAAGGACATCATCGTTTTATTGTTTTAAAGGAGACAACTCCTTTAATCTGGTGGTATTAGTATAGTAGTATATAATACTTTTATATCTTAAACCTGTGCACTTGCATAGTGCAGCTATGCTTTTTTTTTCCTGTGTTTGTACAATACTACATATACTACACATTCTTTTAGGTCCCTGATAGTGGCAGTACGTTGTAAAGGACTGCCAGTTTCCTGAACAGCTGTTCAGTTCTGCCAGTCACTAGGAACTAGATGAAGACCTTGCAGAGGATTTTCTGATAACAGCTCTATTTTGGTAGAGGCAAAAAAAAAATGGAATTCCCCATGGAGACCACATATCCAAATGAGATAACATGAAATATATTCACTCCTACTAAATGGATAAATTGTTCAGTTCTGTACAATGAGAAAGTCTGGTTGTGCGGACGGAATGCGGGGGTCCCATGTGGAGCGCATCCCATTACATCCCTGTTCCATTATTGTCTTGGTGAATTATTATTAGTCTTTGGTCATTTTCATTCTTTATTATTTATTTTGCCACTATTATGATTTTTATGCATTATTCATTGCTGTGATTGCACTGATTTGTATGCACTTTTCTTCTTGCATTTTAGGCTGCTCTATTCGTTTACATTCAGGGTGTTTTGCTACATTTGTATAGGGATACTGCCCTGGGAATTGCAATACCAGGCATTCCTATGGAATCATATAGTCATATATTTTAAGTATTTGTATATTGTACAGTGTATTTATATTAAGTAGGACAGGTGTTTTGGTGTAATTCTACCTGTGTTTCAATAGTTTATTGGTGTGACAGGTTTGCCTATATTTCATACGTCTTTTTCTGACTATTTGTGTATGCTGGCACCAGAGTCGGACTGGCCCACAAGAAGATCTCCGGTGGGCCCCCAGCTTTAGAACCTGCAGTAACACTGACTTACATGTCGTTTCTTTCTGGTTCTTCATTGGTGGACCCCTAGGATAATTTCCTCTGGTGGGCCTCAGATACCCCAGACCAACACTGCCTGGCACTGTGCACCAAGATTTATACCTATTTCTGGAGCTGTGCATGTCCAATATATTCTTTTCTTAGATTGCAGTTTTGCACAATGGTGATGATAGCATCCTGATCCCACTTTTTACTAGTCTTTAATGCCACCCATTGTTCCAAATAAAAGTCTACTTCTGATCGATAGAAAATTTTAAATTGAAAATTCATCAGAGGATAAAACAAAACAAGGGGGCTCCAGGCCTTGCTGTGCGGTGCATGCAGGATCGGGATGTGGCATTACATACCTGCTTAACAAATCATTGGCTACATCGGTGTCCTGCCTCATCCACTGATTGGCTAAGCCTGCCCATGACTTCATGTTCCCAAATCTGGACGCACTGCACATGCACAGCAGGGACCTGAGCACCATAATACCAGCAGCAGAAGTGGGGAAGGTAAGTGTGTTCTTTTTCGTAATTACTTCCTCCTCCTTGAGTATATATATATGTATCATGTTTACAGCTAGATGTTAGAAGAAAAAAAACGGACAGTGCAACAGTGCGCCATAGGCCATAGGGTAAATCTGGACATATACCATGTTAAGTTAACAAAGGGTCCAAAGGACAAAAAAAGGATGGTTTGTGGCTTTAGGAGATCCACCTGCTCACACCTTTTATAGGTGATATGTTCTACTGATGCTCATTCAGCCACAGCTTCTGTATTATTAGATGAACTAGGCAGTATTTAGTGTGTGTGTGTGTGTGGGGGGGGGGGTTATGCCTGAGCAGTCTATAGCAGGGATGGGGAACCTTCAGCCCCCCATCTGATGCAAAACTACAATTACCATCATGCCTGGACAGCCAAATTTTTGGCTTTAGCTGTCCAGGCATGATGGGAATTGTAGTTTTGCAACAGCTGGAGGGCCGAAGGTTCCCCATCCCTGGTCTATAGCAACATCCATGAATATTATAATAAACTCATTCACTGCCCTAGACCACCAAAGATTTTCTTAAAAACCCAGCACTACCCCAGATTACCAGTCGTTGAAAGGTTAACTGTATAATAGGGTTACTGCCTTGTAGATCTCACGGAAGGGATTTTTTCTTGCAGATCCCTTCCTTATCAGCCAGAGTCAGCTGCAAAAGACCAGTTATGGAGATAGATATACATTTTGGATATGCTGGTGGAAGGGGGCCCACCGATTGCTCTTGCACAAGGGCCCTTGTCTGCTCAGCCAGGCTATGAATAACTTAGCAAATATTCCTTATTATAGAGAGCACAACCCATTGCCTTGTAGCTATACATATATTTCCTGCTGGATGACATGCAATACTAATTTTCTTTTACTACTCCTCTAGGAATGGTGTTCTTTTATACTTCTCTTTCTTTTATAACACCCTGAAGCTGCATATTTATCCTGCAAATTAAAATATAGGCTTTTCCTACTTGTCAGCAATGATTGTGTCATTTTTCATTTTTGACACCTACAATTATATTGTAATTTTTATGTATTCTTTATATTGTAGTTATAGAATAAATACTATATGTTGAAGTTAAACATGGGCTTTGGTATTATAGATACTCTTACATTCTGAAAAGTGGGAAGTCTATTATTGATATGGTACTTTAATATACTTGTTCTCTAAAATGTCTACAGGTCTACAGGTAGATTTGTCTGTACAGGTCTACTGAGAGGTAACCACAAGTATAGTCTAATAATATTCAACAAAAAGCTATATGAACTAATGTAGTTGATGTAATTGGTTACCAGATCTTTAAAGGGGTTGGCTACTTTATAGTAAAATGGTTCAGTGTGCAGTATTAGTAAGTGTACTAACTGTATACAGGGCCGCCGATAGGGCAGTACAAGTGGTACTGCCGTATGGGGCCCGGACCCTAAGAGACATGGGGGGGGCCCGCCGGCCGCCGCCCCCCGTCCGCTACGCTAGGGGGGCCCGCACGGCCCCCCTTGCCACTTGTCTCTGAGCATCCCGAGAAACTGCGGCTGCGCAGCTTCTCGGGATGCACTGATCGCTTCCATGTTCCGCCCGCACAGTGAGCGGGCGGAACATTAAAGCGATCAGAATACAGGAGCAGGACCTGTCAGCGTCCTCCTTCTGTATTCCCTCCCATAGGCTGCCGGAACTTCATACCAGCAGCCTATGGGAGGCCGGGACGGCGTGATCATGTGACGTCATCACGCCTGCCGGAAGAGGAGGAAGAACTGCTGCCTGCAGCCACAGCGCGGATTAGGTGAGTAGGATGTTTGTTTTTTTAGGGGCACCTCTGGGGGCATTATTAGTATATGTGGGCACCTCTGGGGGCATTATTAGTGTATGGGGCATCTCTGGGGGCATTATTAGTGTATGGGGCATCTCTGGGGGCATTATTAGTGTATGGGGCATCTCTGGGGGCATTATTAGTATATGGGGGCACCTCTGGGGGCATTATTAGTGTATGGGGGCACCTCTGGGGGCACCTCTGGGGGCATTATTAGTGTATGGGGGCACCTCTGGGGGCATTATTAGTGTATGGGGGCACCTCTGGGGGCATTATTAGTGTATGGGGGCACCTCTGGGGGCATTATTAGTGTATGGGGCATCTCTGGGGGCATTATTAGTATATGGGGGCACCTCTGGGGGCATTATTAGTGTATGGGGGCACCTCTGGGGGCACCTCTGGGGGCATTATTAGTGTATGGGGGCACCTCTGGGGGCATTATTAGTGTATGGGGGCACCTCTGGGGGCATTATTAGTGTATGAGGGCACCTCTGGGGGCATTATTAGCTCATGGGGGGCACCTCTGGGGGCATTATTAGCTCATGGGGGGCACCTCTGGGGGCATTATTAGTATATGGGGGCACATCTGGGGGCATTATTAGTGTATGGGGGCACCTCTGGGGGCATTATTAGTGTATGAGGGCACCTCTGGGGGCATTATTAGTATATGGGGGCACCTCTGGGGGCATTATTAGCTCATGGGGGGCACCTCTGGGGGCATTATTAGTATATGGGGGCACCTCTGGGGGCATTATTAGTATATGGGGGCACCTCTGGGGGCATTATTAGTAAATGGGGGCACCTCTGGGGGCATTATTAGCTCATGGGGGCACCTCTGGGGGCATTATTAGTATATGTGGGCACCTCTGGGGGCATTATTAGTGTATGGGGCACCTCTGGGGGCATTATTAGTATATGGGGGCACCTCTGGGGGCATTATTAGTGTATGGGGGCACCTCTGGGGGCATTATTAGCTCATGGGGGGCACCTCTGGGGGCATTATTAGTATATGGGGGCACCTCTGGGGGCATTATTAGTATATGGGGGCACCTCTGGGGGCATTATTAGTAAATGGGGGCACCTCTGGGGGCATTATTAGCTCATGGGGGCACCTCTGGGGGCATTATTAGTATATGTGGGCACCTCTGGGGGCATTATTAGTGTATGGGGCACCTCTGGGGGCATTATTAGTATATGGGGGGACCTCTGGGGGCATTATTAGTGTATGGGGGCACCTCTGGGGGCATTATTAGTTCATGGGGGCACCTCTGGGGGCATTATTAGTATATGGGGGCACCTCTGGGGGCATTATTAGTATATGGGGGCCTGTAGGTGACATCTACATTATCTGTACTCAGAGGGATATCACTGTGTTATCTGTGCTGTTACATAGGACTGCAGGTGACATCTACTACATGATCTATACTCAGAGATATCACTGTGTTATCTGTGCTGTTACATAGGACTGCAGGTGAAATCTACTACATTATCTGTACTCAGAGATACCACTGTGTTATGTGGTGTTACATAGGACTGCAGATGATATCAGGTGATTTCTCCAGGTTGCAGAAGTTCAAACTTCATCGTGCCCTGCTGACAGTTTATTATGGGAGTTGTAGTTTTGCAGCATGTGGCTCTTCAGGTTGCAGCACTACAACCCCCATCATTTCCAACTGGCAATTTATGATGAGAGTTGTAGTTTTTCAGCTGGAGAGTCAAAGATTGGAATACAATAATTAGACAATGACACAGTACAGTCCATTAATTATAGGGGGCAGTAGTGCAGTACATGAGGTGGAGGCAGTGACAGTGCATTAGAACATGGTGGCACATTAGAGTAATTGGATATAACGTTAGATATGACTTTGCCTGGTCGGGTGAGATGGGGGGGGCCCCAAGCTAACATTTTGCACCAGGGCCCATCAGCCTTTAGCTACACCCCTGGGTACAGCTGTCAGGGGCCCGAGCTCAAACAAGGATCCAGGGGGGCCTGGCCATCCAGCCTCCCTGCATACAGGCTCCTGACAGCTGTACCGCACAGGCAGGAAGCAGTAGAGACACAGGGCCCCCTCCCCCGCCCCTCACTACCTCTTCCTGCTTTCACTTGTGCTGGGATGTCGGAGAAGGAGGGGGAGGGGCGGGGAGCCGCTGAGTGAGGAGAGGGACTGCAGCACCTGGGACCTGGAGCTTCCCTGGTCAGAGTAAGTGTGTGTCTGTGTGTTTATATATACATGTGTGCTGGTGTCTGTTTGTTTATATATACATGTGTGCTGGTGTCTGTGTGTTTATATATACATGTGTACTGGTGTCTGTATACATGTGTGCTGGTGTCTGTATGTGTATATACATGTGTGCTGGTGTCTGTATGTGTGTATACATGTGTGCTGGTGTCTATATGTGTGTATACATGTGTGCTGGTGTCTGTATACATGTGTGCTGGTGTCTGTATTCATGTGTGCTGGTGTCTGTATACATGTGTGCTGGTGTCTGTATGTGTGTATACATGTGTGCTGGTGTCTGTATACATGTGTGCTGGTGTCTGTATGTCTGTATACATGTGTGCTGGTGTCTGTATACATGTGTGCTGGTGTCTGTATACATGTGTGCTGGTGTCTGTGTGTGAGATCAATTCTAGAGAACTGGCTCATATACCCCATTTTCCCCAGTGGCTTAAAATGTAACCTCTGTTATACAGTTATAAAATTGTAGAAACTAAATGTGAACAAGGTGCAATTCAAATAGACACTTACTTGTATAGCTGTCTCTTGTGCTCTGTATGCAGTGCATTATATTCACCCTTGCAACGTACAATTTATAGCGTGTCTACAAGCCCAGCGGGGCTCATTATGATGGAGACTAAAACAAGAGTGGGGTAGGGGTTCCCCTGTATTCAGAATGCTGTTGAGTGCTAGGCAATGCCCCGTCTGGGATTATTGAATTTTGAGGGTCTATGCAGAGCAGGATAAAGACACCTCTGCTGCACAAACAGGATCTCCTAGAAAGCGTTTTCACCGCCATGTATTCGCTATCACTGGCTTGGGTGAGCTAAACTAGTCTGCCTGGGGGGGGGGGGGGATGATTTGTATATGCTCACTAACATGGAACAGCCTCATTATATTAGCCTTATCAACATATTCTATGTTAGTAAGCTTACCGGGGGGGATATTGGTGAACATATACAAATCAAACAGCCCCCCAGACCCTCGAAATTCAATAACCCCAAACGGGGCATTGCCTAGCACTCAACAGCATTCTGAATACAGGGGAACCCCTACCCCATGCAGGAATACTTGTATAAGTTTTAGTCTCCATCATAATGAGCCCCGCTGGGCTTGTAGACACGCTATAAATTGTACGTTGCAAGGCTGAATATAATACACTGCATACAGAGCACAAGAGACAGCTATACAAGTAAGTGTCTGTATGGTGACATTTAAATTGCACCTTGTTCCCATTTAGTTTCTACAATTTTATAACTGTATAACAGGTTACATTTTCATAGATAAAAAGATTTGCATCAAGCGCAACTACAATAAAACTCATGAGGTGATCATAACTCACTTGATATCTTTTCCGTCTGTTTATTCCTGGTGGTAAGGTGATTGTAGTCCTTCCAATTTGGGATTCCAACGGGGTGAGTATAGTCCGCGCTGGGAGTGCGCCCCGGCCGGTGGTGTGTCCTCAACCAGCTAGTTAGTGTTCCGGTATGGGTTTACTGTGACGTCACAGAGTTTGTTACGGAGCAAGGTGAGGACCAAAAACTTTCTCCTACTAGTTTCAGCGTTACCAACGCCTTCCTCAGGGATAGTGAATAGCTCCCCTCCTACTCCTTTTACGTACTCGGAACAGCCTTGCTGGGGAAAATGGGGTATATGAGCCAGTTCTCTAGAATTGATCTGAACCAAATTATACCTCCCAGCAAGGCGTGGGTCGAACACACATTTTTTTTTTATTAATGTGGGGGGGCCCAGACACTTTGGTTGTATGGGGCCCCGAAATTCCTGATGGCGGCCCTGACTGTATATACTGACAGCAGCTCCCTACGTGTCCTATAGAACTAAGACTCCCCTCCTCCAGGCTGTGCTGTCCTTCTCTGTGGTGAGTCTGTCCATAAGATGGCTGACATGGACAAGCATGTGACCATGTCCTGCCCCCCCAGTGTCCACCACTAAGCCTGTATATGCCTATGGAGGACACTGAAGGGCGGAGCATAGTCACATGCTCCTCCGTGGTGGCCATCTTATGGACAAACTCGTCAAAAAAGCAGGGCAGCACAGCCTGGAGGAGGGGAGTCTGATTTTAGCTCTATGAGGTACACAGGGAGCTGCTGTCAGTAAGTAATGTGAATACACTTACTTATACTACAAACAAGAAAATTTGACTATAAAGTGGCCAACCCCTTTAACCATGGGCAAAATAAATGAACCTACTACCCAGGGGCAATTATTATCCAAACAGGCCGACAATTGCTTTGTGTAATAGGCACAGTGAGCAGCTGATTGCATGATTTTAACCTGTTAAAAAATAATTTAGTTTATTGGCTGCACATTACCCTGTATTGTAGATGATGTGTGGCCAACAAATAATACAAGTAAAGATTCATAGATTATTTGGACATTGCCTGCCCAATTACCAAGCTGTGTTATAGGCTTGTTAAATGAGCGCTCACATCAGGCAGAAGTATATTTGTGCTACAGTAGCCTATTTGGGCGCTAGCCTGTGTAACATTCAACTTGTATAGCTATACCTATCCATGCTCCCGATGTTCTTCGACCTTCTTCCCATTCTGGTCTCTGAAGTGACAGGCTGGCCAGGCAATCACTGGCCGAGATGGGACAGAGCCGCGGCCAGTTATTGGCCTGTCACTTAAGAGCCTGTCACTTAAGAGACCGTCTAAGTCCCAGAGGCAGCCGCGGGCAGAAGCTAGAAGACCACAGGAACGTGGACAGAGAATGTGTAACATTTATTATTTTACACTAAAAGCAAGGGCTGCATGGACATCACTAACGGGATATATATATTTATACAGCCATTGCTGCACAATTAGTGAGCTGTGTAATAGGCTTGGTAAGCGAGCGCCGATCTAGCAGATCAGCGCTTGCTTATCCAGAATATTGGGCCATGTAATATGGCCTTTAGACAGAGTTCAGACTGGTAGACAAAATGTACACTTAATCATGGCCAAAAGCGCAGTCTCGGACATACTTTAAAGGCTGAGGACTGCACTGAGGTCTGAACAGACGTGGACATAACACACTGGTTGCGTTTTCTTGCCTTGGTAAGTACTGACCACTGAATACTGTGAACACCCCACAATATCTGCTGTTTCGGAGAGGCAATGACCCAGTTTGGCTCCTGTCAGTCTCTAAGCTTGTCCAATTTTTATGCTTCTAACACAACCACTTCAAGTGCCTATTCACCTGCTGTCTTACAGTTTACTTGTTAGTAGTTTTAATGTCATGACTGATAAGTGTATTTATGTAATTAAAGGGTTAAGTTACTGCAGTATGTTTATTTATCACAGGAACATGTGGAACATGTGTCTTCCTTGATAAGAGGCTGCAAGCTCCCTGACTTCTACACATGTGGCTTCTTGGTAAACTAGAACTGATAGTAATATGCAGTCATACCATACATACAGTATATACATACAAACATAGTGTATTATAATATTATATTGCCAGTAGAAACAGTATAATAGGATCACAAAATGCAGAACACAGAGTCAGTCTTGATCCTGGGACTTAGAAATAGGTATTTTTCAGTGATACTTTATATACACATCAATATAAATTATACTGATTAGATTTGGAATTACATTAGCTTTTTTGGTCCTTGGCTCTTTTTAAATTAATTTTTATTTTTTTGAACTGTAACTGTACTTTTTTTTAAGAAAACCTTTGACATATTACAGAGATGGGTCAGAAGTCGTTCTATAGTAAAACTGACATGTTATATATGTTCCTCAAGTCGGTATGATTACAACGATATGTAATTTATATGACTTTTATTTCATCTGACAGCTTTAAAAAAATTAAATCCTTTTAGGCTATGTTCACACTGCCTATTTTTCTGGCCGTAGTGCGAACCGCGAATATACGCACGTAGTTTTGAGGTTGATACGTTCGCTTGAAAGTATACGATATACGCCCGCACAATGCACACTACGTATGAGCTTACGGCCGGATCGTATACGGCGCCGTGAAAAATGAACACGACCATTGTTTGAGGACGGAAATGTTGAAACTCACGGCCGTGGATTTCCATGCGGTCCCGTACGAAGTACTTATTTCAGCCAAATTGAACTTGATTTTTCGATCCAAAAGGTTCTGTGTGTTTTATTGGGTCATTAAGTAAATGACCTGTTTCAGATCGCTTTGAATCAAGCTAGGAAGCATAACTGTACTACGGGCGTATGTTTGCGGTTCGTACGCATCCGGCCACATGTCTATTTTCCCACGCCCGTAGTTTCAGCCGCACATGTACGGCGGCGTATGAAATGCGTCCGGACTCATACGCAGTGTGAACATAGCCTTAAGCTAAGTGTGTTTAAAATTGCTCTATTCCCAGCCTTGTAACGCTTTTACCTTTTTGTCTATGGGGCTGTGTGAGGTGTTATGTTTTGCGCCAGGATCTGTACTTTCTATCGTTTCCTTACTTGCATATATGCAACTTTGTGATCTTTGGGATTGGATGCATCAAAAAATTTGCAATTTTGCACTTTGGCAGGTTTTTGCACTTACGCCATTTACCGTGCCAGATCAGAAATGTGATAATTTAATAATTCAGGCAATTAGGCATTCCGCGATATCAAATATCTTTGTTTATATATTTATTTATTTTTATTTATAAGGGTACAAACACACACACCATATACGCAGCAGATACGCAGCAGATACGCAGCAGATTTGATGCTGTGTTCAGTTATTTAGATCTAATCTGCTGCGTATCTGCTGCATATCGCAGCAGAAAATACGCTGCATATATGGTGTGTGTGTTTGTACCCTAAAATGGGAAAAGGGGGGTGATTCAAACTTATTAGGGGAGGGATTTTTTTTATTAATAAAAACACTTTTTTTTTACATTATACTTTAACATTTAGTCCCCCTGGGGGACTTTCAGTATTACTGCGGTGATCTCCCATAGAGATCACTGCAGTATACTTAATACAGCAAGGATCGATCAGATCATTGCTGTATTAGTCTGGTCTGTAGCAGACCTAATAGATGGATTGCCAAGCCGGGATCAGCGTCACTGCGACGCTGAGCCCCAGCCCGGTAAGCAAAAGGGATCTCCCCTCTGTGATCGCATCGCAGGGGGGAGATCTACCCACTAGACACCAGGGAAAGGGGCAGATCATACATTTAAATGCAGCTGTCAGTTTTGACAGCTGCATTTAAATGTATGATTAGCAGGCGCGGCGATTGCTCTGAACCCCCCCTCCCGCATCAGGACGTAAATGTACTTAATGATGTGGGAAGGGGTTAAAGTGTCGCTGTCATTATACATTTCAAAATCTAAATCAGCAGATGTGATAAAAAGCAAGTTTGCAATATACAGTAGTGTTGAGCCGAGCTGGATGCCATCATAGGGCTGTCAGGAAAACATGGACAAAGCCTATGGCCTATGGCTGTATTCATGTTTTCCAGGTCTCCCTAGGGCAGTATTCAGCCCGAATAGTTTGACAGGTCAGCTCAACAACACTACTTCAGAGGTGAAACAAGACCTTTGTGACCGTATGGTTTGTAGCCAGTGAGTCACGTTGAGTGTAACCAATGACTAGCAGTCTCCCTATGATCCACAGTGTCATGCACCCCATTGCTAGTTATAGACACAATGTGCTAACATGTTTCTCATGATATTTTTAAAAAGATAATTTTTGCACCTTTTTCAAAATGTAAAATGATTGACGCCATCTAGTTTATGAACCTAAATACTGTTACAGCTAGGGACCTTTGAAGCAGAGGGAGGCTGGGGACCAGGGAGGGCTGGTGTTATGTTTCCCATTGTCAGCAGTGATAATGCATTGGTTATCAGCACGGTACGCTGTCTGCTGCCTCAGTCCTGTTTAGATAACTCCAAATGAACTTCAGACAAACTTCGACTACCGGTTAAAGTTTGCAACACCCAGGCCTATTATACTCTGGATTTCTTGCCAAATGTGAAGAGCAAGTAGAAACCATAATTCAATTCATGTTTCAACAAATACAGGATTAACATGCGTGTCTGCCATGCAGCTCAAGTCTCTACACGTAATATTTATTTGATGTGGAAGTCTCATGTCAGCAGACACTTCCAGGTTTCCATATTTTTTTTTTAGATATGGTATATAGAAATTAAAGCGCTAATGTAAAATAGTAATTGGCTGCAAATACTTTATATCTCTTATTCCATTTCTGAAGAAGTATGTTGGGGGTGGGTGGGGGGGGAATAACCTGGAGTCCTCCCTAGATCATCAGAACGGATGGCCTCACTTCTCTTTCTCTCGCTGGCTTTTCCATAGTGGCACTGCAGCTCACACCCATTAAAGGGCCCAATTACACCAAAAGATGTCTGACAGATTATCTGACAATTTTTTTCAGCCAAAGTCAGGAACGGACTATTAACAGAGAACAGGTCGCAAAAATAAGACTGAGATTTATCCTCTTTTCACAGATTCCTGGCTTTGGCTGAAAAAATCTGTAAGATAATCTGTCAGACATCTTTTGGTGTAATAGGGCCTTAAGGGTTCTATTCCACGTGCCGATGGGGGCCCGATCAATATTGTAAACGAGCGCTGGTCAGTTAGATTGGCGCTCATTTACTGGGCCTATACCACAGCCGATAATCGTTTAACAAGGGCTGCAGGGACATCGTTACCAATGTCCTTGCAGCCCGTGGCGGTCCTGGCCAGTGATTGGCTGAGCGGTCTGAGCTGCTGCTGCCCGCGGGACTCGGAGGAAGAAGGAGCGCAGGAGTGGCCCTGCAACATGCTAGGTAAAGCATGGTTCTTTTGAAATCATCAGGCACCTAAAATCATCAAGCACCGACTGTGCATCGCTGCTTGATGATTTTAGGTTTGAGCCTAAATAAACGATCGGCTGATCGTTGTCTCTATTCCACAGTGATAATCGGTCGAATTGGGCTGATTTGGCCAATTATTGTTCCATGGAATAGGCCCTTAAACCCCCTATTTACACAGGGGGTTGTGGCGAGCAAGCGAGGTCAGCACTTACTTGATCCTCGTTTCCTGCCCACTGCCGGCGCTATTACACGAATCAACACCGGGGGTTGGGCTGCCCGGGCTATTGATAGAGCGTCCAGGCAGCCTATAAAAGATAACGTCTGCTGCTGCCACTCCTGTTACATGGAGTGATGGCATATCGTTGAGCTTTTAACATGTTGAAAGACAACGATCAGCCGACACTGTGAATGTTGTCTTCTATTACACAAGACGATTATCGTCAGTAGCGGCCGATATTGGCCGAATAAAGCCAATAATTGTTGTGTGTAAAAGGGCCTTAAGTAAAGAGGGAACCACAGAGCTCATTGAGATCAAAGTCAGTTGTGCGCCCCTAGGATCCTTGCAGATAACACATAGATGGCCTAATATAAGCTGCTGTTGGCAGTGGTTAAGAACAACTGTGAAAAAGGATAGAGCCGGTATACATGCTGCAGTGGAAACCCATGGCCATCTGTAAAAAATAATCTATATGTATCCTATTGTTTCTAATCATTTCCACTTTGCATTGTTTCACTATGTGTTACCCTTGTGATGAACAAAAAGTTTCATGTAGTTGACTGATAAGTTCCTTAGATTTCAATCCAGTCAAGTATATGTGAATATTATATGCATTAACTCATTCTAACTGTCAATATAAGCTTTTGTTACTCATAATATGATTGCAATTATATTTCTGTATGTGATAAAAACATCTGACAAACACACATAAAAAACCAGGGGGCAGCAGATCATGTGAAAATATAATGTTTGTGTCATTCTCAAAACTTTTGGCCATGACTGTATACTCCCAGTGACTCCATTGTGCTGACCTGCAGTAATTCCATACAGTCTTTTGCACACAGGTCAGCTATGTGGCGTGCATGAGTCACTACTTTAAAGAGACTTGTCATTAGGTTTATACTGCCCTATCTAAGTGTAGCATAAACTAGTGACAGAGAAGCTAAACACAATGATGTGTTATTTACATTGTTCTGTGCAGCTGATTCAGAGATATCCTCTTGAATAGGACTCTCACTGTACACTTGTCCTCTCCATTATGTGTGTGTTCAGTAGTCCTGGGTATTCATGAGCACCAGCTTTCTCTGCCCACCAGCTGCAGATTTGCAGTTGTCTATCTATACAGTGTATATATACTGTATATAGGCACACAGCTGTCAATAAGTGACCGGAGGGTTGAGGGAGTGGTGCAGTATGAAGCCCATTCTCCTGTATATCAGAAGAATGGCTGAACAGGATAATGAAAGGAATACACTGTTCTGGTCAGCATTTCTGTCACTAGTTTATGCTGCCCTCTTTTAAGGCAGCATAAACCTAGTGACAAATTCCCTTCCTTGTAGATGCACCCTGAAATGTAACGCAACCACCAGGATTTGGTATTCTTAACACAATCAGTAAAATAATCCATTTTATATAAATAGATACCTTTTTAACAACAGCCATTGTTTTTGCTTCTTAAAATAAATCCTTAAAATAAACTAGCTACTTTCTCCCTCGGGGACTTTACAATTGTACTTCTTAAGCACTCCTTAGTCTGGTTGAGCAAAAATCAGTTGCAATTAAAATGTGGTCTAGAGTATGCTATGTTCAGCATGTCCTCAAAGGCATATGGGAAATTATATGGGTTTTTCTGACTGGTAGATGAGATAGCCTGTGTGTTGGGGTGCCAAAAAGGCACAGTTATACAAGGCAAGAGGTTGCTTCAAAGCTTTGTATCCGGCTTTCTTCGGGTGGTCCTACTGGTTGGCTGAGCGGGACTTCCAGACTTCGGCAGCTGCCGAAGCAGGCGGGCATACGGACCCTTTAATGTATGCACCAGGCTGCAGGGGGTTAAGGGGGCTGCCTTTTACATACTCGCAGCGGGATGACTTTTTTACATTATGTTTGAACCCACTCTAATGGGGTATTCTGGTCAGGTAAAATGTTGAATAATCCCTCCTAGAAGCTAACAGTTTGTTCCATACTTGTTATTTTCTTTTCAGTCTCCTTCCCCAGTTTCAAACCTGCTGCTTTTTGTTGAAGACACAGAAAACTGTGTGTGAGCCGTTCACTCTGACTCCTCTCTGAACCACATCCTTCCCCTTCTATTCCGAGACAGCTCATGTAAACAGTGTCCCTGGCCGGCTGTCTCTGCACTCCGTAATGCTGGGAGTGAGATCATCAGCAACTTGACCTCAGATTAACCTTTTTTGGCATTACAGAGTACAGAGACAGCAAGCCAGCCAGGGACGCTGTTTACATGAGCCATCTTGGAAAGAAGGGGGGAGCAGGAGGATCAGAGTGGACGGAGTGAACAGCTGACACACAGTTTTCTGTGTCTTTAGCAAACTCATGATGTATTTTATCTGACCGGAATACCCCCTTGAATTCCCTGATCAATAGTGTACATGACATTTAAAAGGAGCACTAACAACAATGTACTCTTTTAGCCATGACATATATTGTATATGTAGTTATTACCCAAAATACAGGACATCTCAAGGGCAGGATGTTTTCCTAACTACAATATAAAGAAACAATTCTGATGATTCATTTCACTGCTAAATATATATTTCATATACAAGAAAATCTTGTCTTTGGTTATGACATTTGTATGACTCTGTTTTACTTAAGGTACTAATAAATGTCAAAATGTTAACTATAAAACTTAGTTTGATGCCTTATGAACTAGAGTAAGTTAAATAAAACTTTCATCATACAGTAAGGTGTGGTGGAAATATGTGGTGTGGTACTTAGCAGGGTCATATGTGGTGCTGGTTTTCCACAATGGAGACAAATCTGCTATTGACAACAGGGAATGTGTCACTATATGGGAGACACGTGTCCAGCAACACTTCAGGAGTGGGTGACAGACCTGAAGGTTCTATGCCTGGAGGAGAGTTTAAGGGGTTATCCAGTGCTACAAAAACATGGCCACTTTTCCCCCTACTGTTGTCTCCAGTTCAGGTGCGGTTTGCAATTAGGCTCCATTTACTTCAATGGAACTGAGTTTCAAAACCCCACCCAAACTGGAGACAACAGTAGGGGGAAAGTGGCCATGTTTTTGTAGAGCTGGATAACCCCTTTAAGACTTATTTTTAGACTGTGACACCGAGAACAGCAGGATAGAAGCACATGGAAACAGTCAAGTTGAGGCTTTTTACCGAAACTTACAATAAACACAAGAAATGAAAAAGGTTGCTCTTTCCCAGTAGGTAGACACTTTTCTTAAACACTAAGGCCCTATGCACATGGCCGTGAAATTTATCCTGATTTGTTATCAGGAAATCAGGATAAATTTCCGGACCATGTGCATAGGGCCTTAGTGTTTAAGAAAAGTGTCTACCTACTGGGGAAGAGCAACTGTTTTCATTTCTCGTGTTGATGCTAAGTTTTGTAAAAAGCCTCAACTTGACTGTTTCCATGTGCCTCTATCCTGCAGTCCTGGACGATTCAATATTTTTCCTGAAGGATGTCCATTCCAGAAAATGGGACCGGAAAATATACATCCAGTCCTATTTTTGTTTAGAATTCTGGCATGGATAACCCCATAGTCTTTGACCCCCCCCCCCCCATGTCCATAGTCTATGGGAGTATCCAGAATTCTGCACTGCTCTAGATCCTTATTCAGAAACTAGACAGATTTGTGGATGCATTGCTGGGTGATGAGTAGGCTTGGCCTGGCCGAACAGGCAGCATTCACAACAATTCCCAAGTTAGGTCCTTGACCAGGGACAGTCTGGGCTTGTTTCTCCTGGAATCCTTTCTTCGCAAGTTTAATTCTCACCATGAGAAACACTTCAGCTCCGTGGGTGATTCAGCATGACTGGTGCAGGGGATCACAACAGGGGATGCATGCAACCAGATGTGGCACTAGGACTACCCTTAAGAACCCAACTATTTAATGCTCTCACATTATCGCAACCTTTTTCACTCTAAATAGGCTCACCTTCAGAATGTATGTTTTACCTTCCCCTGGGAAAGGGCATAAAAAGTTAGATCTCTTCCAGGCCAGGGGTCCCTTTGGCCAGGTAGGGGCACATTCTGGGAGGAATTTGCCCTGCACAATGGCAACAGCTGTGTCCAGAGTTGGCTGCAATCTGGAGCATACATCCGGCCTCCCGTAAGTGTCGATGCCAAAACATGCGCCGGGGCGTTTTACGGCGCGCGGACCTTGATCGGCCCAGGTGTAATGTGTTTTCATTAACTGACTGGTGTCCGACACTGCCAGTCAGCTTTGCATAGAGGTCTAGGGCTGGGACTCTAGCCTCCATAAATATCCTCCCCTGTGTATCCTTCCTTGCCTGCGATGGAGCCTCCTTGTGAAAGTAACTAAGCTAGCGTTTATTCTGATTGCATTCCTTGGTTTCCTGATGCAGGTTTTGCTTTCACGACTTCCCCCTTGGCCTCGATTTAGTGTTTTCTGGTAGTAAATGTGATCAGTTGGCCTCTGTCACATTAAGTTTTACTTCATTTTTTTGCCTTACGTTCTATTATTTTCAACTCTGCATAGAGCAATAGGTGAACAGAATATATAGAATGTGTTTGAGGAGAACCATTTTGTTGCACTTACTAAGTAAGTCCTAACCATAGACATGTCTATCAACATGTCCTTTTCTGACATGTCCATCAAACCTGTCATTTACGGCAGTTTCAGTAGAATGTAATAGCTTAAGGCCAGTTTCATAAGCTTAGGGGGTCAGGCAACAATGCGTGGTGCTTAGTCAGGCTCGGACTGGCCCACAGGGAAGCAGGGGAATCCCCTGGTAGGCCCTACCCTTTGGTGGGCCCCTAAGCTGGAGGTGGACCTTCCAATTTAGCAGCTCCAGGATGACATTTAATCCATCAGCACTGCTGCACACGGCTGCCAACTGGTCATTCGCTGCCTCTTTATAGTAACCTAGGGTTTTATCTTATATACAGGCAGGGAGTGACCGGGGTGACAAGCAGTGATCTAGCACCCCTGGTCACATACACAGCTCTGTGCAAAGTCGCTATAGTAATGTGAAAGTTTGTGCGCTGGTTATATCTGGTGTATACATGTGGTCCCCTAAAATCAAATTCTCTGATGAGCCCAAGGTACCCCAGCCCACCACTGTGCTTAGTAGTAGGGTTAATTCTCTGGTGACTATACTGATGACCTTGCCACAACCAGAATATACACCTTATACATCCAGGAAATGAATAGGTCGACATTTCAGCCCGGTTCAATGCCTTAAAATTAAAATAAAGAATTAAGTGTACACATTTATTTTTCCATGTGACTAATAATATAAAAAAAATGTATTAAAAAAATATTTCTATGAAGTGTTACTCACATAGGTGAATATAATATGTGTACACTAAGTTTATTTTTCCTTTTAGGGGCATGAACAAAGTCTCAGACAGAATGAAAAATCGCTCAGATATCAAATTACAGAAAAATACCTGTGGTCAAGTCAATATAAGTGATCTATGCATTTCTTAGAAATTAATCTAAGTTCCTCTGTCTTGATTCTATAATATCCTGTAAGACTTGATGATATCATTTAGTCCAACTGTAAAGGTACAAATTGCTTAGTAAAACTTGATCCTAAATACCTGAGCTGATCTGGATGGTTGAAGCTAGGTCAGCAGCTTGTATACATAAATGATTGTGGGTTTCCTTGCACACGTGATGAAAATGATGCCGTTAATTGCCATTGGATTGATTCCTTTATGGGTGCAGAAATGACATGGAAAAGTACTTGCTGTATTATTGACCTTGTAAATTGCTTAAGGATTACTCCTGCTGTAGAGAATTACAACTAACCAAGTTACTGTGAATGAATCTGACATGTCGGCCAACACCATTTCTGTCTATTAATGTGACATTGTTTTCTTAGCAGATCATGAGGCTCAACAACCAGTTGAGGACACTGAGCCCAGCACACTACTGTTTGAAACAGTAAGTAGACTCTTAAAGGGATTCTTTCTAGTCAGGCACTGGCATTTTATGGTGTCCTTCTGTGCATTGGATCAAGTATATACTTTGAAGTCCTCATATGTTCTTCTTAGCAGTTTTGTAATAAAATACAGCATATTGGGGGTATTTATAAAGTGTTATATTGGAGAGGAATACCTGGCTGCATAGGACGCACCCTGCATAGGACGCACCTTCTCTACTCTGCTGGTAAATAATAACAGAAAGGAAGATAATAAATCCTGTGAATGAGGCCTGAGGGTGAGAATTACCAGAATAGTCCAAATAACACATTATTGAGAACATATATTATTTAAACTTAAAGGGGATGTCCAGCGTCGGCCATTTTTTTTCAAAAGATCCAGGGAGGAGGTGGCTTAACGTAACAACATGCACCTACCTCCCTGCCTCGGGTGCTGACTGGCTGAGCGGGGCTGACATGTCACAACCAGCGTCCGCTCAGACCAGGAAGCAGCTGGGGGACCGGAAACTGTAGTGGGGACAACGGACCTCTAAATTTAAGCTGGGAAGTTAGGTGCATGTTGCTATGTGAAGCCACCTCCTCCCTGGCTCTTTTGAAAAAAATGGCCAACGCCGGACTTCTACTTTAATCCCAAAGATTCATTTATACATGGCAATCCATTTGCACTGGCACTGTTAGGTGCCATATGTGTGGGAATATACGCCTACTGTATGTACATCTGGTATCATCAAGAGTTACACTTTTTTTTTTCTCTTGGCTTTCATGTGAAATATGGTGGTACAGTACCTCATGTATCTCTATGCAAACCCCAGTAGGGCCATAATATAACTTATGGCTAGACAAAGGTCAGAGCATCTTGTGGGTTTGAGTGCTTAGTACCTACCAAAAGTGGTATAAAGATGAACAACTGGTGTCCAAGGCATGTGAGGAGCGAAGTCCTGCCAGTCTATTGCCATTAGAGAATCTCAAGCACACGCGGGTTCATCCGAACCCAAACTCTCTGCCCTAAGGCTACCTGGAAAACATAGATACAGCCATAAACCATATGCTGTATCCATGTTTTGCAGGACTCCCTAGGGCTGCACCCAACTTCTTCAGCCACCGTTATTCAAACACTAAACCATTGAACTCGAGCATGCTTCTGTCGCGCTCATCTCTAGTAGCAATCTTTGCACCAAAGTTCTTACTAGCTATGCCAAATGGATAACAGCTCCCTTTCAATCATCTACTTTTTATGTATATGTTTCATGGATTCGTCAAAAACATTGGTCTTTTCTTTTCTAGTATTTTTCTTTTAATTATGTGATATGGACTAAAGATAGCAGATGCCATAATAGTTTTGTGCCAATTCTTTTAACAGACAGACAAGTATCCAGTGCAAGATACAGCACTTCCAAAAGGTAAGAAATATGTATATATTATTTGTATAGGAGCATAGCTATAGATAGAGAGTGCAAAGTTAGAAGTTTCATGTGGACCCTGATAACTGTGGGCAGTAGCGGATTATATTAGGTCTGTTTCGGGCGGTAGCCCGGGGCCCTGAGCTCCTAGGGGGCCCATGGCCACCCAAACACACTTGTACTTTCAGTGGTATATTGTCTCCTGGCTACAGTTCTGCCATGATTTGCAAAAAATTGCTGCTTTTTTACTGTGGTTTTGCACAAATTAGGGCGTCATTATATCTATCCAGTACTATGAACAACTATGAACAACATGCTGCTACAATTACAGAAGGATGGGGGGGCCCAGGCTTGGTGAACAGCCCGGGGGCCTATGGTAAAGTTAATGCGCCCCTGACTGTGGGGGTGACTACTGATGATGTTAATGCCTGCACAAAAGGTGCGATCAGCCGATAAGGAAGAGATTTCTTGTTTATAGGCTGATCCCTGGCCTTCTCACATGGGCTCATTATGGGCAATGACTGAAAGGTTCCTAAGAAACAAACATGATTTGTGTTGTTTTTTTTTTTTTTTTTAAAGATCAGTATGTAAGGAAACTACGTAATGTGATTCACACAAAGCCATCAATGTCATTTTCATGATGGAAACTTTTCAGAATGTGAAATCCTCAAAGATATCTGACCTCAAGGTGACATTCTTTCATTGCGTCATAGTAGAACACTGCAAAAAGGACTTTCCCTGAAATATTATATATAGCCAGAGGTGTTGAAGCGTTGACATCACGGTTTGGCCAGAATATCTGTTGCTACAACTCTAAAGTAAAATATCTGTTGGAACACCATGCTGGGCAGTATAGAATCAAAGATACTTGGAAAATATACAAAAGCTTTACTAAAATAACCAAGCCTTAATTTTTTTTCCATGTGGGGTAGCGGGAAAATCACATGGTATGGTTAGAAAAAAATGAAATGTAGGCGACTTTCATTTACAATGTTGTCTACACCACATATAATGAGTAGTGTTGAGCGAGCGCCAAAATGCTCAAGTGCTCCTTACTCAGTTCAGTAATACACCACATTTAAATCAATGGGACATTTAACCATTTGCCCCAGCTCAGCAAAGTGTAGGGTGCCTGATTTACCTACACCTATTCTATTACATTTAGGCTATGTTCACACTACGTATATTTGAGGCTGTATTTGGTCCTCAAGTCAGATCCTCATAGCAACCAAAACCAGGAGTGGATTGAAAACACAGAAAGGCTCTGTTCACATAATGTTGTAATTGAGTGGATGGCCGCCATTTAATGGCAAATAATTGCTGCTTTTTTAAAACAACGGCTGTTATATTGAAATAATGGCAGTTATTTACCGTTATATGGCGGCCATCCACTCAATTTCATCATTAGGTGAACAGATCCTTTCTGTGTTTTCAATCCACTCCTGGTTTTGGTTGCTATGAGGCCTGAAATATACAGCCTCAAATATACGTAGCGTGAACCCAGCGTCATTCTGTATTGCATCTTATTTATGTATATTTCGTCCCTTGGAGGGATGTACTGTATAAATAAAATATACAAAAGTTAGAATGAAAAAATGCAATAGGTTTCTGCAAAACACATTAGAACCCCGGCGGTATTTGCCAGCAATTGATTGAATCCTGACGGAGTTCTAATGGGTCTTGCAGAAAAATCTATAATGTGTAACATCTGCACAGCATCATAGATTTTACAAGATGCTGTGCAGCTGCTATAGTTAAAAAACAATAAAGTAGCCATACTTACCTGTCCACGCTCCTCCTGATGCCCTCCAGCGCCAACTTCGGTGCCCTGCTCTCTGACAGCCCATTCAGCCAATCACTACTCTGTCCCACCGCAGCTAGTGATTGGCTAAGCGGGCTGTCAGAGAGCAGGGGGACTAGAACTGGCACTGGAGGGCATCAGGAGGAGTGTGGACAGGTAAGTATGGCTGCTTTATTGTTTTTTACTTTAAAGGTACCAAACAGTTTAAGAGCTCCCGGTATGAATATGATGATGCTAGAGCTCTCAAACTGTTTACATATTTGCGCTACTGTATTGACATGTTGTATTAGTACAGTAGCGTGAATATTTTTTTTTTAGCACCTGAGCACCCCAAGGTACTTGGTCAAGCATTGAGATTGATCGAGTGTCTCGATACTTAATTCAGTTCAGCCAAGCATATTTGCTTAACACTAATAATAACTATTTAACACCCTACCCCTTACATGGATTCTCCAGGACATTAACATAGCTTGCTTATCCTTAGGATAGGCCATCTATGTTGATCTGTCCGATCTTCATGTTTCTTACTGATCCGCATAATAAGGAGGCAGCTCTTTTGTTTTTCATCCCATTTACAGATTGTCAGGGGTGCCTAAAATCAAAGTGCATCAAACATTGTCTATCATAAAGGGGGCATACACCTTCAATAACTGTTATTCAACCAACAATTCCCTCACCTGTCTTCTCCATACACATGGATTTTCTGCATGGCCAAAAGTTCCTGTGTTCTCTATGGAAAAGGTTAAGCCACAGCTAGACTGCTGTACAGTGAAATTCCATCATGTCTGACCCGTATCTCTACAGACATCATCCATCAGTGGAGTCTTAGGAGACTCCTATACACTTTATATTGACGGACTAACCTGCCGTGAAACACAAGTATAAAGTGTATGGGGACATTTACCGTTTAAGAGAACACTTTAGTTCAACTTGTCAGGTAGCACAGAGGGTATCACCTGTCAATGCTGAGGTGGACCACAACCCCCAAAATATTTTTGCCTAAATGGAATATTTAAAACAGGCACCATCCAAACTAATGGCAGCTTGCAGACTTATCTGCTTGTGTTCCGCTGGGAAGCATTGTTACATGATGCAGGGATTAGTAGCAATTACTTTGTAAACTTACCGTTCCTAATAAACAATCTATACTTGGAACATCTGCTAGGGAGGTGTTGTACAGAGCGATGGGAACCATCAGCAGATATGCAATTATCCTATAGACAGAATTAGGAAATGTTGCCATGAAAAATTTCAAAATCATTTTGAAAGTGAATAAATTTGTTATAAATTATCGATGTTGGCAGGCAATTCCCTTATAATAGTTTGCCTCATAAAAAAATTCAGATTTGGATTAAATTCATCTTCCGGAGCTTTGTACAAATAGTTTAATATCATGGAAGATGAAAGGATTTGTACCTGCGCGCACATTCTAATAGGACATCTTCTTAGCAAGTTGGAATGAAATAATTTAATTAGCAATAGCGCTTGATAATCACTTGTTACCCCTTCATCTATCTGGATGTAAGCCATGTTTTTATGCTTTATACCCAGGGGGTGAATGGGAGGAGCTACCAGAGACATGTATAGACGCAGCCCAGTTCTTTTATCTGCTATTTAGACTCACATGAACTTATACTACTAACGTTTAAATGTACGTAAATGTTACGTGAAGCTGTCGATCTAGATTTACATTCCTCTATTCCAAGTAAAGTACTCTCTGCTACACTCAACCCAGTATATACTGTTACATTGTGTAGTCAGTCAGTATCAGGTTGTATATGGACATGACTCTCAGACAAGGGGAAAGGCAACGCCCACATGTCAGTTTATTTGTATAATTTTCTGTGGAATAACAAAGGAACAGCAACATGTTGAGTTGGAAGCAAGGTGTTCCAGCACTGCTGGGGCATGGATCAGTATATTACAGCAGGTCTGGCTTCTCTGATTCCCTGGCTAGTAGCAGCTGTCAATGGGGTATGCAGTAGATTCTATACAATCTTGGCTCTCCCACTGTAATCAAGAGTCAAAGAGGAGTAGTGGCTTGGCGTTTGTGCCGCACTTTGGCACATTTCACCACTACTTCCTCCTTCCTCTTGTTGATACATATTTACTGCTGGCCGGCCTCCTGCCCCATGCTGTTGCCACTGCGGTGAGCACATACACGGTTGCTGACTAGGAATGCATGCACCACTGATCTCTCTGCCCATGCATTCCTGGCATTGCCAATCGCTCATGCATTGTGGGCCAGAGGAGCGATCAGCAATTTTAGGTGGCTACGGCCAGAGGGATCAGCGGTTTATGCACAAACTGCCAAGACAATGCGCACAGCCCTTGCCAGCAGCAGTGCTTGCACACACAGTGATAACAAAAACATGGAGCAGGAGGCTGGCCAGCTGTAAATATGCATTAAAAAGAGGAAGGAGGAAGTAGTGGTGAGGTGTGCCAAAGTGCGGCACATAGTGGTGACAGAATCCTTTTAAAGGAAGAACATTCATGCCATAGCCATTGGGCAAATCATAAAAGCTGGGACACAGCAATACAATCTTGACGACACGGATGCCTGATCCCCATTGCTTCCAAAGAAATTGCTATGTGATCACTCACTATAAAAGGGTGTTCCCATCTCATAAAGTGATGGCATGTCACTAGGATATGTCATCACTAGAAATGAGCACATCTCAAGTATTTCAGATCACTCGGCATTTGAATACAAGTGGCTGAAGAAGTGTGATGCATCCCCAGGGAGTGCTGGAAAACATGGATACAACCTATGGCTCAAGTCATGCTCATTCTAGTCATTACTTTATGAGCGGGGAGGGGGGGGGGTCACATCTCCACCGTTCTTGAGAATGCAGCAATCACTATTTTTGCGGTGCCTCTGGCACTGTGCAGGGAAGTTCAAAGCATGGACACGTTCAGCAGTAGGGTTGCTTCCAGTATACACCCACACAGCAGTAGCTACTGATTCGGAACTATGAGGATTGCTTTGTGCCACCATACCCTTAGGGCTGATATGGGTGACCTATTATGGCTCAGTAAAACTTTGGGCAACCTATAATATGACCAAAAGGCTTGTTAAGAGGATTTCTGGTGTGTATGTTAAGAATGGAGCATGGCTGCTACCATAACTCCAGGCCCCTCCATTACAATGGGTGTTTCTATCTATGTCAAGAATGCCTAGACTGCATACGATGTAATAAAAACCAGGCCATTTTTTTTTTCACTAACAACAAGAAAAGATCTAGATGACACATTGAAGTCAGTAGGGTCTATTGGCTGCCATCAATGTCTTTAATTTGGTGGATCCACCACTGCCTTCATGGAAACCATGACAGAGGTGGGAATAAAGCCTTACTCACTGAGCTCTTACAACGTACAAAACACTGTTCAAAACAGTTGTGTTTCCAGCCATGGAGTCCATGGACATGGAGGATTATCTGAGCAAATTGCTTTTTAAATGTTTCATGTATATACGGTATATAGTAATAATAGAAACTGGTAGGATATATACATGGTGAATGTGAGTTATATAACTGGTGTTATAAACTGTTGAGAAAGAACAATTGGAAACCCCCTTTAAGTGTTTTTTTTCTCTTTTGTTTTACAACAATATGCACGTTGGCTTCTTCTTAGTTTTCTTCTAGGAAAAAAAAAGTTGTGACTACAATGCTGCTTTATAACATGTTTTAACACTGCCCCCATGTGCCACTGTAAAGAAGCAATCTTTTTTTTTTTTTATTAATTATTGGAGTCCTGGCAGCAACCTTGTATACATAGTCACCTGGGCTGATCGTGTTCCCACAGAGTGGTGTTATTTATTAGAGATGAGCAAACCTGGAGCATGCTCGAGTCGATCCGAACCCGAGCTTTCGGCATTTGATTAGCGGTGACTGCTGAACTTGTATAAAGCCCTACGGCTATGTGGAAAACATGGATATAGTCATTGGCTGTTTCCATGTTTTCCAGACAACCTAAGAGCTTTATCCAAGTTCAGCAGCCACCGCTAATCAAATACCAAACGTTCGGGTTCGGATAGACTCAAACCCAAACCCGGTTCGCTCATCTCTATTATTTATGTATTCCGACATCGCTCTCTGGCGCCCATGTGACCTCTCCTTTTTCCCGAATCTAAAGTGCTTTTGAGGAGGCCAAAATGTACTGTTTTCTATGCATCTCTATGAGAGTTCTGTAATAAATATAAATATAAGACTATGGAGGATATTTACGAGGACTGGCGTACTATTATGCCGATCTTAGATTCGGCCCTTCCCCCTTTTTCCTGGCCGGATTTGTATCATGATTTATGCCTGCGAGTGAGCATAAGTCATGATAAATCAGGCGCGGGAGGAAGCCACACCTCTTACCCGCCTTGTTGCACCCCCCTCCCACCCACCCATCAGGTGAGCGGGGAATACGGCAGGGGTACACCAGGGAGAAGGGGTGTGCAATAGAAGTACAATCAGCCCAGTAGGGCAATTTAGAATAATATTAAACATGCACTCACTTGTCTAAAACTTTTGCCCATAAATTATAACTTATAAGCTGTCGATAATCTAACAATGATAATATTTTTATTTATTACAGTAACTGTAACAACCAATTCTCCTATAGAAGACACTTGTCCGACTGATAATATTATAGTGGAGAATCCAGCTCATCTCATACCTGCCATAATACCAGACTCTGATAGAATAAAGCAGGTAAGGTACCTATCAAATTTCTTCTTATAGGAGTACAATATATATATTCGGAAAGTGAGGATAATTGTCAGTTACTTCATGCTCTGCTCCTATACATGGTGGCTGCTGCTCTCCTCCTGACACAGGTGCCTTCTCCAACTCCATTGTTTATTCTAATGTGTTCTAATATTTCCATTCTAATATACCTTAAAATAGACATTAGGGGAGACTCAGTATCACTAATATTGCAGTGTCAATGATGCTAAGTTGTAGTGGGAATAGCCCTGCAGTTCCTGACACAGCCATTGGTGGCAGCAGATGAGCTGTGTCACCCTTTACTGCTGCCGGTAAATATATACATTAAAAAATAAAATTTCTTTTAATAAAGTTATATTACAAAGCCATATGACATTATGAAATAAATGTAAAAATAATTATTTTTATTTGTCGTAATGCCCCTTTAAGCTGTTCTAAGCAAAGGCTGTCTATTGTACCTAATAAAAAAGTTGAGTTTATTTTCTTTTATTTCTAGCCAGAAGAAAATGACTGTCCTGTGACAGCTATAAATGCTCTGTCGGGTAAGATTAATGGCTTTTCCAATTTTGCAAAAAAGTAATTAATAAATAACAAACAAACAAGTAACATAGTTGAAGTATCACACTGTTCCTGGTATGTACCAGGATACATGCTTATAAGGAGCAGAACTCTCATCCTATATTACAGAGCTTCATATCACTGTAGTAGGTAGTGCAGCCATTCAAACCTCCCCCATTCAGATGTTTATTATGTTCCTATGACCACATCAAACTTGACCTGTGATCTGGTCATAAATCTACTTAAGGGCCTTTTCCACTGTCCGATTATCGTCCATGAACGTTACTAAAACATTCCTGTGGCTGATATTTAGCCTGTGTTAAAGTGGCCGCCCAAGAGCGGGAAAACACCCAGTCCTCGGCTGATCTCATCTTTTGAGCAGGCTTTAAAATTTATTGATATCAAGAAACAGGAGATGTGAAGCCGATAGCAAATCGAAACTGACAGCACAGATATATCTGTGCTGTCAGTTTCCAGATCAAACAAGCGGTGCTTCTGTGCTGCTGTGTGATCCCACTCTCCGGCTCTCCCATACTGCTTTTCGACAACTCGTCCAGAATTATTGACAGTCTGAGGAGGTGGGGGCAGCCTAAAGATACAGTGATGACCAGAGATTGGGGCAAGAGAGCCGTAGAGCGGGATGCCAGATTGCACAACAGCGCAAAACATGTATGCACTTCTGCTTTTGTGATCTGGAAACTGACAGCATGGATATATGCATAACTGTGCTGTCAGTTTCCATGGCCACGCAAACAATACAAGGATTGTTTGTGTGGCCTGGCCGCTCGATTCCTTGTGCCATGAAAAAGCACTGCAAACAAGCATCTTTAAGTGTAAAAGGACCCCTAGAAGTTGGCATAGGAAAGAATGGCTGATAAGAAGCTCACCAGAGAATTGTTTTACTAATAACAAGAACTGTAGGGCACTTTTTTTTTTAACGACATCTGGAGTAAGTTTTTTTTTGTATGATAATAAAAGCAAAGAATAAAAAAAAACCTTTTCAAATGTGTGTATAGCCTTAAAGCAGTCTACCTACAATTACCTAATCTGTGGGTAGGTGATGAATGTCTGATTTCTGGGGGCCCACCACTGGGACTGCACCAATCACTAGAGCAGGGTCCTAAGTCCCCAATTTGTTTTCATAACCAGGAGGAGGAGCTTTAACCCCTAGACGACCCTGGACGTAGGGTTACGTCATGGAAGTCTGTCCCCAGACGTCCTGGGTGTTTCTCCCGCTATGAAGCGTGCTCCAGAGCGGAGCGCGCTTCATAGCAGGTGGGGCCCGGCTGCAAACAGCAGCCGGGACCTCACCGGTAATGACACGCTGCAGCGATCGCGCTGCCACGTGTCATTAACCCCTTAAACGCCGCGGCCGCGGCGTTTAAGTGTAAGTGACAGGGTGAGTCCCCTGTCACTTACCGATCGGGACCCCCGCAGTGTGACTGCGGGGGTCCGATCGTTGAAACGGACTGCCGGAGGTCTCTCACCTGCCTCCGTACGGTCCGATCGGCGATCTGCTACACTGAGCCTGCACAGTCAGGCTCAATGAGCAGATCGCCGATAACACTGATCAATGCTGTGCCTATGGCATAGCAATCATCAGTGTAGAAATCAAAGTACTGTATGAAAAAGTCCCCCAAAGGGACTTCAAAAGTGTAAAAAAAAAAAGTTCAAAACACTATTACACTACCCCAAAACCCCTCCCCCAATAAAAGTCTAAATCACCCCCCTTTCCCTTTATATAAATAAAACATATTAAAATAAATAAATAGATAAACATATAATATACCGTAGCGTGCGTAATTGTCCGATCTATTAAAATATAACAAGCGTCATTGTGATCGGTAAACGGCGTACACGAAAAGAGGGAAAAAAGTGCGCAGATTACCGATTTTATGTTACATTATATATTAAAAAAAATCTATAAAAAGTGATCAAAACGTCCGATCTTCACAAATATGGTATTAATAAAAACTAGAGATCATGGCGGAAAAAATGACTCCCCATACAGCCCCAGAGGTGAAAAAATAAAACCGTTATAAGTGTCACAATAGGCCCATTTTATTAATATTTAATTGCCAAAAAAAAGGATTTCATAAAAAAATACATATATAACATTAGAAAATCTGTGTAACCTGCTTATGGTTGTGTTCGGATTGACCTATAGAATAATAGTGTCATGTCGCTGTTACCATATAGTGCATTATGTAGACACAGGAACCCCCCAAACGTTACCATATTGCATTCTTATTTATGATTTCACCTATTTATATCTTCATAAATAATATTTGGAATTCCATCATACATGTTATGGTAAAATAAATGACGCCATTACACAGTACAACTATTCCTGTAAAAAACAAGCACTTACATGGCTTGTAGATAGAAAACTGAGAGTGCTAGAGCTCTTAGAAGGGGAGGAGGTAAAAACGAAAACACTAAGATCAAAATTTGCGCTGTCCACTGGGTCATTTTGGGCCTGGTCCTCAAAGGGTTAATAGAGCAGTAGTCAAGCACTGATGGAAACTATTGACTACAGTGCTGTTGGATTGGGCCATGACCCTACTCCTTCTCCTCCATGTGGAAGATGAATTCCAGAACCAGGTATAGATTCCAAAACCCAGGATAGATAGATCCTCTATGACCCCTATTACTTAGTTTGCAGTTGTACCAACTGCAAAGCTACCATGCTGAATGAAATGGTAACCAATTGTGGGTATTGTGGGTCCATCTTTTCAATGCATTTCGAGGACTTTAGTTTTGCTTAGGCAGATGGTGCACAATTTTTTATTTTTTCGCTTGGCTTGTGGAAATATTAGTCCAGGTACTATACATGCTTTCTTGTTCTTCGCAGATTTGACTAATTCATACAAAGAAAAGAATGACTCCAACTCCCCACCAACAATAAGTGACTTGCTGGATGATGAGGATCTGCTGTATACTCTGAAGATAAAATTGGATCCCTGCCATCCTACAGTGAAAAACTGGAGAAATTTTGCTAGCAAGTGGGGAATGAGTTATGATGAATTATGTTTCCTGGAGCAGAGGCAGCAAAGTCCGACCATCGGATTCTTGCTACGGAACAGTGAAAGGACCGTGGAGCAGCTGATCGACTTGTGCAAACTCTATAAAAGGGTTGATGTTCAGAAAGTCTTGCTAAAGTGGGTGAATGTGGATTGGCCAATGAGAGTCCATAAAACGTACAGGAGCACCATCTGATGGAAGAAGTCTTTTGCACTGGGGAGATCATCTAGTGCTGCAGAACTGATCGTAGTTTCTCTCGGCCAGGGGAAGCTTTGGCAACTTAATAGGAGGAATTAAAACAGAATGTAACTGAGAACAGTAGAGTACATGAGGGCCATTTAATCTCTGACCCTATTTTTTCGTATAGGTGGATGCAGGAGTTTTTCTTAGATGATTAAAAATTAGGCAGACAGGCGTTTAGTTGTTACAGTAAAAAGAAAAATATATGTCATATTCCAACCTTGTACAGATATGTATATAAGATTTTTTTTTCTGCAAATGCCCAAGAGCATGCTTCCCATCCCAAAAGCCCCTAATAAAAGTCCATGGCAAGCCCTTTAAAAAAGGTGGGGCAGAGGTGGGCCCTATTACTGAAGCTCGGCTGTAACTCATTTAAAGGGGTTATCCAGCGCTACAAAAACATGGCCACTTTCCCCCTACTGTTGTCTCCAGTTTGGGTGGGGGTTTGAAACTCAGTTCCATTGAAGTAAATGGAACTTAATTGCAAACCTGAACTGGAGACAACAGTAGGGGGAAAAAAGTGGCCATGTTTTTGTAGCGCAGGATAACCCCTTTAAATGGGAGCTGCAGTTAAACAGTGAACAGAAACAACTGCTTCTATGTAGTGCGGGCGCTGAGCAGCTGATCAATGGGGTGCTGGATGAAGAAACCCCACAATCAGTGTATTTTGCCTGGAAAACCTCTTTGTGTATGAAACACTCTGAAAATCTGTAATTACCTATGCAGTGAATGCAAAAAGTTGAATACATTTTTCCATTTGCCATGTTTCGAGGGCCTAGATTTTATAAAAAGTCCTTAATGTTTGCCTAGAGTGGCACTGTTGCAGAAATGTTATTTACTCTCCACATTCAGTAGCAGAGAACCCTGGGGTGCTTGCATTGAACGGTCAGCTCTCCAATAACACCAAAACCTCTTTAACCACACAGTGACATTATACTGACTGAATTGTTGCATAAAAAAGAACATTATCTCCTGGTAAGCTGCATAGCTGATTATATAGTTAGCAAACGTTAATAATATAATTAGCCTAATTGGCCTAAATTAATTGCCCTCTGTTAATATACAACCTGCATGATAAAAAGGTGTCTTTTCTTACATGAGTGAGCAAAGGACTGTGACTTCCTGAGTTTGGTCTCTTTTTTGAACAGAGAAAAGACCAAATATCAGCATGGATCACAGTTTGGACAAATGTATAACACTGATTAAAAGGGGTGGTCTGGCAAAAACAAATAATCTTTCAAATCATCTGGTGCCAGAAAGTTATACAGATTTATCATTTACATCTATTTAAAAAAAAATCTCAAGTCTTCCAGTACTTTCTCAGCTGCTGTATGTCCTGCAGGAAGTGGTGTATTCTTTCAATTTAACACAGTGCTCTCTGGTGCCACCACCTGTCCGTGATAGCAACTGTTTAAAGCAGTAGCAAATCCCCACAGAAAATTTCTACTGCTCTGGACAGTTCCCGTCACAGACGGGTGATGACAGAGAACACTGTGTAAGACTGGAAAGAATACACCTCTTCCTTCAGCACATACAGCAGCTGATAAATTTTTAAAGGCTTGAGATTTTTAAATAGAAGTAAATTATAAATCTATATAACTTTCTGATATCAGTTGATTTAAAAGAAAAAATAGTTTGAATAGTTTGAATCCTGTTGAGTGCACTTAAGAGAGTGAAAGTGAAGCGAATGAAGGTCAGGGGGACACCATTTATTTTCTTGATCCCCTGTTGTGCCAAAGGGTATTGGAGGATAATTTCTAGGTTAAACATTCACACCACACTGGATGTTTATTGGCCTATATGTATGTGACTATAGATTATATTGGTTATGAATGTAATGTGCAATGTGGAAAGTCATTGGGGAAATTTGGTAACTTCCAATAATAATCTATAATATGTGCAGCAAATAAGAGCCCCCATTATATGTGCATAGGTATGATAAGAATGATATAAAGCATATATGTTCACCTTAGTGCATCACTTTACAGTTAACATATAGAAATAATAAAATTCATCTACATGAGTATGTATTGCATTAGTGTTGGTGTAGCTCTGCACTTAAAGGGAAAGTATCATTCATATATGTTTTTATTTTCTGATTTTAGATTGTGTTAATTCCAGTTTCTTTACATGAATATGGGGGTAGCCATCCTGCCAGAACTGCTTTTCATAGCATTTACAGCAGCCACATGGACTATAGAAAACAGTAGTCTGGAGCAGACTCTTTGACTTCCAACATTCACTGTCAACATTATCTACTATGAATGGTGGATTCTACAGAACAGGAAGTTTCAGCTTTAAAGTGTCACTGTCGTTATAACTTTCAAAATGTAAATCAACAGTAGATGTGATATAAAGCAAGTTTACAATTCACATTCTTTTTTTTTTTTTTTTTTTAGTTATAATGGAAAATGGCACTTCCTGTTTTCTGACAGCTTTTTCTCAAAAAACAGGAAACAGTCAAAAAACTGGAATTCCTGTGTATCCCAGGCCATCTGAGCGCTCACAGAGAGAAGGCAGTCATGTGACTGACGGACACATTGAGCCGTGTCTCTCTGTACTGACTCTGTCTCTGAATTCCTGTGTTTAGTCTGTTTTTTACAACCAGCACAAGTCAGAAAATCTGCCTTCTGGAGACTGGAATTGGATTTCAGGTAAGTTCAGCTTTGTTTTACAGCATGATAACAACAAAAATAATGAATGTATATTGCAAACTTGCTTTATATCACGTCTACTGTTAAGTTAGATTTTGAAAGTTATAACGACAGTGACACTTTAAATTCTTAAACAAATATATTTTAACATAAAACATGATTATTACAGTAGGTTCTTCTTTGATGACACATTCCCTTTAAATACAGGCTGTAAACCAGCATCTGTACAAGATAGGAAATAAAATATACATACAAAATAACTAAACTTTTCATGTAAAATATATCTATATTGTAACTGTAAAAGTGTTTATAGGTGAATGTACCCTTAAACTTTAAGTGTTCACACGCAGTATTTTGACCAGTATTTTTAATCAAAAACATGAGTGGAACTTACATAGAAGTATTTTCAACCCACTCCTGGTTTTGGTTAAAAATTCTGTCTAAAATATTTTAAGAAATGCTGCCTAAAAAATATGTATTAACCCATCCTACAGGCGGGTTCATGCACAGTAAAACAAAAGCAAACTAAAGAGAAAATACAGTTGTTTCCATATCTAATAAGTCTATGACAAAACAGCTGTCTTTTTACACATAGTGTAAAATTGCATCTGCCATGTAATTTCACTGGATTTCCATTCATCTTGTTATGGCACTTATGGCACTAGTTGTACTTACTTTTAAAAAGTTTTTAATTACTTTTGTAAATATACTTTGGTGTGACAGTGTAGTTTTCTGTAAGCCCTTAAAAAATAATACTACTTTTGAGGAAAAAAACATTTTGAATGGGTTTTGCTGAGATTAGAAAACCCTTCCTGACCATGGGATCTGACCGGTATTACAGTTTATCACAAGTTTACTTGAAGGGGATATCCAAATCCAAAGTCATTTTTTTCTGAGGGAGTATTGCCTGATCAAAGTCGGCTTGAAGTCTGCATACGGAGACATATTGCCCTCTCAGAATTATACCATACCATTAAAGAGTCACTGTCGTATTTTTTTTTTTGCAGAAATCAATAGTCCAGGCGATTTTAAGAAACTTTGTAATTGGGTTTATTAGCCAAATCTGCCATTATCTGCATGTAAAAAGCCTTTTCCCAGGTCCCCCCCTCCCTCCTCTTTTTCATCCACTCTGAAAAATCTGAAAATTGTGACTTGTTGCAGGAGACGTCCCCTGTCTGCTCTAGGGAGAGGGGAGGGGGGAGGAGGAAGGAGGGAGTTAGCCGGCAGCAGAAAGCAGATAACAGAGGATTACAGGCACGGAGCTGGGTGACAGCTGTAATCTGAGCTCAGACAGGTCACTGGTGATGGTCAGAAGAGATATCCCGTGAGGGATTTGTAGATTAACTCTTTGTTGTCCTTTTTTGGTCTTTTCTTTAGCTCTCTCCATAGGAGAACAATGAAGACAGGGGGGAGAGCTTCAAACTGCTTTTTCATGATAAAAATGCATTTTTCGGATAATAAACCCAATTACAAAGTTTCTTAAAATCGCCTGGACTATTGATTTCTGCAAAAAAAAAATTCACGACAGTGACACTTTAAGGATGGTCCGGACCTGCTGAGGTTCGGGTTTGTATGAACCCGAACGCTCGGCATCAGATTTCCGCTGTCTGGCCGCTCCGTGCAGCGGGTGGATACAGAGGGAGGACCGCCTGGAAAACTGGGATACAGCCTATGGCTGTATCCCAGCTTTCCAGGCGGTCCTCCCGCTGTCTGGCCGCTCTGTGCAGCGGGTGGATACAGCGGGAGGACCGCCTGGAAAACTGGGATACAGCCTATGGCTATGCCTGTATCCCAGCTTTCCAGGCGGTCCTCCCGCTGTATCCACCCTCTCCACGGAGCGGGCAGACAGCTGGAATTATTGCCGAGAGTTCGGGTTCGTACGAACCCGAACCTCGGCAGGTTCGGACCATCCCCACATACCATAACATGGCACAACAAGTCCTCTTCCATTTTCTATTGTAATAAATATATTTCTACTGATAGATTAAAACACCAACTATAGTAATATATAAAGGGTCATTTTGGTGCTCAAAAATGCTTTATGAGTCCTGGTGCGTTACAGAACGTTACAGAATAAGAAGCTACCATACTCACCTGTCCCAATTCCTCTCCAATGCAGTTTCAAGGGCACCTGAAATAACCTTGAGTGCTGGAATAACTCATGAAGTATTTGACACAACTGATCAAATCAGTTGTCCCATTTCCCCAAATTACTGTGACTGGACATTTTTGGGTGAGATAAAAGCAACAATTACTTTTTTTTTTTAATAAAACTAGAATAAATTTACAAAACTCACAATAGAAAATTTAAAATAAAAAAAGTCTGTTTTGGGGAGGCAAGATGGCGCATACTAGTCTTGTTTTAAAGAGATTAAGAATATTAAAGCGTAACTATAATTTGTAAAAACTTCTGATATGTCATAGCAACATGTCAGAAATGTGTATTGTGGGGGTACGGGTGCTGAGAACCCCGCTGATTGCTAGAATGAAGGGGCAGAAGGGCTCAGCAGCGCACGCTCTGCCCCTTCATCTCCGCTTTATGAAGATGAATTTGGTAGACTGCTAAAACGAGCAGACAGAAGTTCCATAGGCTCCATTATAATTTAGTAGAATGCAGTTTTAGTAGAGACGAAGGATCAGAGTGCTGCTGAAAACTTCTGCCCCTTCAGTCTAGCAATCGGCTGGGGTCTCAGCACCGTGACCCACACCGATACGCACTTCTAACATGTCGCTATGACATGTTAGAAGTTTTTACATATAAGCATTTATGATGTTCATTGAAAAAGGTGATGTTAGTATTTGTGATTTACAGCCCCTAAATGTGGCTTGCGGGCATGTCTGGATGGGGGGGAAGCTTGGCTGAATCTTGGTCTGATATGGGAGGATTTGGGGTATACGTGTACAATAGGTTTTTTCTAAATAAATTTAGTAAGTTCCCCGGCCACTCACACACAGCAGTATTTTGGTCAGTATGCTGTGATAGTATTTATAAGCCATGTCTAGAAGTTAACCTACAAATTAAAAAGGTATAATGGAAGGATGTGCAACCCATTCATGTTGACTCAATCTGATGCAAAAAAACTCAGCAAAATACTTCCATCTGGTAGTGACCTCGGTAAAGTGAAATCATTCTTCTTTTCATGTAACTGAGAATTGCTTGTTATGTTGCTGTTCATTTTTTTTATTAAAAGTTTTGTTTAATCCAGGTATTAGTTACTTATGTCCTTTTTGTTCTGTAGAAAAGAAACATTTAAAATAGAGAATCAGAAAGCCATCCCAGTACAAATTCACACTCACCACCTGTCCAATTCCAATCCTACAGTGACGGTGGTGACAGTATGCTTTGGGGGTGTTTTTGCCACTGGATCCAGAGTCCTCTGGATGTCAAAAGGTTCACCTTCTAACAAGACTATGACCCTAAGCACACAGCATTACACACACAACACACAGGTTATCTCCACTTCCATGTGAACCAATAAGTATTCCCATCTGGCAGCAGCCAGGCCAAAGTGGGTCGAGTGGACCTAGCTTTTGGATCCTAGAGGTGAGACCTGCATTTACCAGATATTTATGGAATATCCTCTGGTTCTCCTCTCTTCGCGTAGTGTGAAATTATAGATAAGGCAGCCTAGGCATATGGATTTATACCAGTGGCGTAACTAGAAATGGCTGGGCCCTATAGCAAACTTTTGATTGGGCCCCCCCCTTCCTGACCACTAAGTCTTAAAATTTTGTCAAAACTGCAAGGGCTTGTCAGGAGTGCTAGCAGTTAAATAGGCATTTGCAGAACCTGGAAGGCCCACTTGACCACCTAATGCTGAAAATGATGACAGCTCAGGGGGCCCAGTGTATTGCAGGAGTAGGCAGTGGGCCCCATAGCAGCTGCTATGGCTGCTAAAGTGGTAGTTACACCCCTGATTTATACAGCTCCCAATTAATTCAATATTAGCAGCAAAAATGCCCATGTAGTGAGCTCCACCTACAGGCAAAAAGATTGTTAGGGTGCGTTCACACCTACAGGATCTGCAGCAGATTTGATGCTGTGTTCAGTTATTTAAATGAAATCTGCTGCAGAAAATCAGCTGCAGATCCTGTAGGTGTGAACGCACCATTAAAGGGAATCTGTCAGCTCCCAGGCCCTACCTAAGGTGCTGACAGTGTGCTGTAGCTGGCAGTCTCCTACTTAGCATGGTGACTTTTGGTAATTTGTCTGTGCAGTGGATTATGCCCAATCTTAGGTCCCCTACTGTAATGAAGAGACAAGAAGTTGTTTGTGCCACACTCTGGTACAGCTCTCCACTCCTTCCTCCTCCCTCCTCTTCATGAATAATTAATGCTGCTAGTGTCTCTGATTGCAGATGAGTCCTCTGTAAGCAGATTATGTCTGAAAAAAACACATATAGTTGAATCTCTGAGCCCAAGTGTGTTGGTAGTATGGTCTAGGGGTAACTCACCTAGCTAGAGACCTGCCAGCAGTTCCTTCTCTGGTTCTTCTGATGGAAAGGAAATAGAGATCTTTATTTTTTACATTTTTTTCTTATTATTGTATCATTTTAAGGCTATATTATCACACACAGTATTTTTGCTCAGTATTTTGCAACCAAAACCAAGAGTGGATTGAAAACATAGAAAGGCTATAGAAACATTGTTGAAATTGAGTGGATGGGCATCATTTAACCCTTAGAGGACCCGGCCAATTTCAATTTTTGCGTTTTCGTTTTTTCCTCCTTGTGCTTAAAAGGCCATAGCACTCGCGTTTTTTCACCTAGAAACCCACATGAGCCCTTATTTTTTGCACCACTAATTGTACTTTGCAATGACAGGCTGAATTATTTCATAAAGTGCACTGCGAAACCAGAAAAAATTAAAAGTGTGGTGAAATTGAAAAAAAACATAAAACGCATATCTTTTTTTTTTTTTTTTTTTTCGTTTTTACACCATTCGCCCTGGGGTAAAACTGATTTGTTATGTGTGTTCCTCAAGTCGTTACGATTACAATGATATGTAACATGTAAAACTTTCATTGTATCTGTTGGCCTGTAAAAAATTCTAACCATTGTTAACAATATATGTTCCTAAAAATCGCTCCATTCCCAGGCTTATAGCGCTTTTATCCTTTGGTCTATGGGGCTGTGTCAGGTGTCATTTTTTGCGCCATGAAGTGTTCTTTCTATCTGTACCTTGATTGCGCATATGCGACTTTTTGATCGCTTTTTATTAGTTTTCTGGATTTGATGTGACCAAAAATGCGCAATTTAGCAGTTTGGGATTTTTTGGCACTTACGCCATTTATCAAGCGAGATCAAGAATGTGATGAATTAATAGTTCGGGCAATTACGCACGCGGTGATACCAAACATGTTTGTTTATTTATTTGTTTATTTTTAATTATAACATTGGAAAAGGGGGGTGATTCTGACTTTTATTAGGGGAGGGGGCTTTTTATTAATAATAACACTTTAAGGCTGGGTTCACACTACGTATATTTCATTTAGTATTGTGGTCCTCAAATTGCAACCAAAACCAGGAGTGCATAAAAAACACAGAAAGGCTCTGTTCACACAATGTTGAAATTGAGTGGATGGCCGCCATATAACAATAAATAACGGCCATTATTTCAATATAACAGCCGTTGTTTTAAAATAACAGCAAATATTTGCCATTAAATGGCGGCCATCCACTCAATTTCAACATTGTGTGAACAGATCCTTTCTGTGTTTTTAATCCACTCCTGGTTTTGGTTGCAATATGAGGACCACAATACTGACTGAAATATACGTAGTGTGAACCCAGCCTTATTTTTACTTTTACACTTATACCAGAAGCCCCCCTGGGGGACTTATAGTATAAGTGCACTGATCTCTCATTGAGATTTATGCTGCATAGATATGCAGCAAAGATAAATGAGATAGGCACATCAATTGCTTCCGGCTGCTGCAGCCGGAAGCAATCGAGTGCCGAGCCGGGATCAGCGCCATTACAGGGCTGACCCTGGACGGGGTAAGATGTGTGGATCGCTCCTCCGGGACAACCAGGGAAGTGCTGCAGTAAGTAATCGGATGCAGCTGTCAACTTTGACAGCTGCATCCGATTACTTTATTAGCGGGCACGGCGATCGGACCGTGCCGCGGTCACGGCTGTTGTTTTAAAATAACAGTAATTATTTGCCATTAAGTGGCTACCATGTACTCAATTTCAACAGTGTTTAAATATATCATTTCAGTGTTTTCAATCTACTTCTTGTTTTTAGTTGCAAAATACTAACAAAAATACTGTGGCAGGTCTCTAGACATGGGAGTTACCCCTAGACTACAGATCCAACACATTTGGGGTCAGAGATTCACTGAATTTTTTTTTAAGACATAAACTGCCTACAGAGGACTAATCTGCAATCAGAGACACTGGCTGACAGCTGAGCGTACAGGAGGCCAGGCAGCATTGATTTTTCATGAAGAAGGGGGAGGAGGAAGGAGTAATGAGGCGGCCAGAGTGTGGCACAAACAACTCCTCTTTGCCTCTTCATTACAGTAGAAGACCTGAGATTGTTCTCACCCCACTGCACAGAAAATTACCAAAAGGCACCATGCTCACTAGGGGACTGCCAGCTACAGCACACTGTCAGCACCTTAGGTAGGACCCGGGAGCTGACAGATTCCCTATAAAGGGATTGCCTTACAAAGACAGCCCCTGACCATATTCCTAGTGGACATCATAATGAGGGCCTCCCACCTTGGGGAACCCCTCTAAGATTAGAGAATAAATCTGTAAAAACAGGTCCCTTCCTGCAGGCCCTGTCATCCCAATGCATTGTCAGACAGTCATTTGAATGATACCTGCTGGAGGGGAAATGTCTGCACAGAAAATGCTTCCCCAGGTGATAATAGCTGATCACATTTAGGAGGAGAAACCGGACCTGCAAGGATCAGAAACCAGACCGGCAGGGTTAACTCCAGACCCCGGAGGGCAGGACAGTGTGTTTATTAAGATACCTCATTAGCATGGTGAATAAGCTGATCAGGGTAGAAACCCATCTACTAGCTGTTGTCCACAAGAGCTAAAATGTCCTATTGTGGTTCTCCGAAAATAAGACAGGGTCTTATACCATTTTTTCTCAGAAAAAAAGGCTAGGCTTATTTTCAGGGTTGTCTCGTCTATATGGTAGTCAGCCACCATACTGTATACCCCACTGTTGTTAAGCTACTGTACTTTAAGTTCCCCTGTAGTTAGGCCTCCATCCCGTATAACTCCCTCCCCCCTCTGTATACATCCCCCCTCTGCAGTATGACCCCCTATACTGTATACCTCCCTCTTCCTCTGTAATTTTCCCACAAACTCTCCATCCCTCCATATTGAATGTCCCCTACTGTGCATCTTCTTACCCCTCCTGCCTCCCTGGGGGTGGAGCATAACAAGTCTGGCACTGATTGGCTAATGCTCAGCCACTCATTGTCAGGGATCTGGTCAGCTGACTGAAACTAGAGCTTATTTTTGGAAGAGGGCTTATATCTTAAGCCTACTCTAAAAAGCCTGCAAGCTCTTTTTTTTCAGGATAGGTCTTATTTTCTGAGAAACACAGTATAATTTGCTTTTATTTACTGTACTTAGGATTAAAATATATCTATCCAGAGAATGAACGGAGTGCGGGCAAAAACATGTAAACGGTATTATTTTTGTTTTGTGTTAAAAATGTCCATACCCTTCTAATAATCCTTTATAGGAACATCTGCTTTCCTACTACTACTACAGCCAAAACGACAAAAGGATTGCTCTCACATTTCATTCTTTATTTGTTTGTAGAACCCAATTACATTTCTGAGACACAGTGTAAAGAATATATCATAGCTTATTATCCATATGTTTACACATTAATGTCGGCAGCATGCAAAACTTATCTAAGAAAAGGAAATAAGTATGACACATAGTATAACATTACAATATAGAACATCTGCCGATTGCATTCATGCTTCATCATATTGCACATAAAATGACATAGTGATATTACCATTAATATTACCATGATTAATATTATTATTAAATGGACTTTTCCACAAAAAAGACTTGTCGTTCTATTCACTTCTATGCGGTTTAGACAGAAAGGCAGATCACATGCCTGACCCCACTCTAATAAACCTGCACTTGTTATTATCAATGGGTTCACCACGGACCAGACACTCATCACCTTGTTATTGGGAAAAGCCCTTTAAATGATATATGATACGCATCTCTTAGTAATTCCATTATACATTTGTAAATGTACATATCTTTATTGGTTTATGATTATTCGGTTGCTAGTTATGTTTGATTTTACCACAATAGCCGCAGCAGAGGTCTAGGTGAGTACAAGAATTTACATCGTCCTATTAGAGAACCTAAATGTTTTTGAAAGCATAAAAAGGCATCCTCTAAAATCTACTGAAAGAATCCCCTAGAATACAAAAACAGCATCAAGATATTTAAGTGATAAACAATACATGGGGGAGAAATACTATTTTCTGTAGTTCCCCTTTAATTTGTAATAAATAAAGATACAAATGACACAAAAATACCATAAAGGAGAATTCTCCAACAATTCTCATGTTACTTGTGTTATCCCCAGATGATAGAAAATATAAGCCGTCTACCATAATAGGCATTTACACTCTTAGCAGCATGAATCAGATAACTTTTTGAATTTTAGTAACACATCAGAAGAAGTGATCAGTGAACGCTGTGCCCCATGCTGCGATCTGCCCAGCTGATCATTGTAGAGTATCAATTCATGGGCTTATGCAAAGCCTATGATTCCTTTTCAATGTGTTACATTAATCTCTTTGAACCCTGCTTTTTTTTTTAAGCTGAGAAACAGCGCCACTTGTATGTAAGGGTAAGATCTGGTATTGCAGCTTAGCCCAAATTACTTGGAATGTCGCTAAGCTGCAATACAATATATTAAAAAAAAAAACACAAATATTAGAAGACTTAGATTATGGTCACACACAGTAAATTAAAAGACATATACGACAGTAAAATCGGTAAAAAAAAGTGACTGCATTTAAAATCTAATAATTTGGTACATTAAAGTCCAAATATTTTTACAATACATGCACAAACTGGCATTTTATCATAGACTATAATATAGGATATTATTAGATTCAAAGGCTAGGTTATCACTATGTAATAATGACAGTTGTCTTTCATAATAATGGCCGTCATTGTACAAATAACGTCCGTTATTTTTTAAATAAGGGACGTTATTTGCACAATGAAAGCCATTATTATGAAAGACAGCAGTCATTTTTACATAGTGTGAACCTAGCCTAAATATGTGTTTTGTATATTTGGCTTTTATTTTACTATGTGTGTCTGCCAGCTACGTATATTACCATTTATACACTAATTGTCACATGAATGTGGTAAATAAAACGACTGTACAGTTATTCATACAAAAACACCCCCCATAATAGAATAGACTGTGAGGGTATGTTCACGCACCGTTTTTATTTTATCTCACTATCATTTTGAGGCAAAAATACAGCAGTATTTTGATAATTATGGCCGTAAAAAAATACCATGCTGTTTATTTATGGCCATAATTATCAAACTACCGCCGTATATTTGTCTCAATATGACGGCCATCCAAAAATATGACGGAAAAAAAACATTGTGGGAACAAATCCTAGAGTTTCGGTTAAATTAACTCCAATTATACATTTTCAAAGAGAATTCCCAAATGTCCCCAGATATCTTTTCTAGGATTGTAGTGAAACTTCCACAAATGACAATATATTTTTGTAAATTAAAACTAACTTTTTTTTGCTTCTTTTATTATTAAAATATATACACAGATTTAGACCTCTGTTAGGCTGTCTAACTTGTCACAGATGTGTCTGCTTTTTTTTTTTTTTAGCACATTTTCCTGCTTTACGGAGAGCGTTGTTATGATGTGCTTAAACGGGGTGGTGAGAAATCAAAGTTAACATCAGGTAATGAAAAATTAGTTTCAGAGAATAAAGAAGAAAACTTTGATTGAGGAACGTCCCTTGACCTTGGTGAGTTAAGGTCTATGTCAATGTCAGCAGGAGGCCCTCTAACATTTATATCTTCTCCTTGTTCCTCTGTTCGGCCATAGTAAGGTTTTTTCCACCTTGGTGCGTTCATTTGAAAAGAAGGCAAGTTTACATCCAGGGAGGCATCATGATTTTGGTACATTTGCAACTTTGGCGATGAGGCTTTAAGGTCACCTTTTACTTGTGGCATGTCAATGTTAAGACCTGGTCCTTCCATTTGACCTGTTTGTTTCCACTTTGGATTATTCATACGTGCAGATGGAAGATTAACATCTATATCCAGATCATCTAGTCCATCACTATCCAACCTTGGAGCAGACATACTCATATCTGGCCCAACAGGGGCTTTTATTTTTGCTGATTTGATGTTGCCAGATGGAGAACCGGTTTTAAACTTGGGTCCTTTAATTTGTCCTGGAGATATCTCAACTCCAGGAAATTTTATTTGGCTATCGGGTATGTCAAATTCAGGACTGTTTATTTTGGCGGTAGGCAATTCAACATTTCCTTCTGAATTTTCTAAACTAATTTTGGGTGCTTTTGCTTGAACACTTGGTATAGTAACCCCAGTTTCCAGTTCGGGTACCCTGACTTGCAAATTGGGATCAGGTGTTTTAAATTTTGGAGGTTTGACAGTGCCGCTTGGTATGCTTGCACTAACCTCAGGAGCTTTTAGTTGAACGGTAGCATTGGGCAATGAGGCATCAGGTTTTTTTATTTTGAAATCAATGTCTTCTGCTTTAGATTTTCCAAATGTTGGCATCCTAAACTTTGGCATAGTCATCTTCTTCTCAGATGTCTTAACACCAACATTTTGTAGACTACCACTCATTGTTGGCAAAGTTGCACTTCCTTGTATATTTGGAAGGGAAGGAGTATCCATATGTGCAGATTCTAGGCCTAGATCAACATCTGGAATACTAGGTTTAGTATGAAATATACGCAAAGTTGGAAATTTAAATCTCGATTCTTTGGTATGAATTTCAGGTCCACTAATATTACCACCGGGCATATTAAAAGAGGACTTCTTAAATTTGGGTGGGCTAATTTTCTGTTCTTTTCCCTTCAAATTTATTTGAGGAGCATTTACTTCTACTTGAGGAGTCTGAAAAGACCCATCTACTTCTGGAGTTTTTAAATTTGGACCTTTCACTTCAACAGCAGGCATTTTCAATTGCGGGTCTTTCATTCGTACGTCTGGTCCTTTGACATTAATCTGTGGGACGTTTATATCCATATTTGGTGCATTTAAAGACCCACTCGCACCTATATCAGGAGTTTGGACTGTAGGCATTTTGAATTTTGGAGCTTTTACTTGTATTTCTGGACCTTTTGCATCAATGTTTGGTGTTCTCATGTTTATATTTGGAGGACTTAAAGACCCATCAAGTTCTAATTCAGGAGTTTCTATTTTTGGGCCAGATGACTGGAATGAAGGTAACTGAAATGATGGCATTTTGAATTTTGGAGCATTCATCTTTGCATCTGGAGCTTTTATATCAAGTGTGGGACCATCAACATCTAGTTTCGGTGTGTTCAAGGAACCACTAACATCTACATCAGGTGCTTGCACATTTGGGCCTGACATTTTAATATTTGGTGTTTTAAATGTTGGGGTTTTTACCTTTGGACTTGAACCTTTAACATTGATGTTGGGGGCATTTAGATCAACTTGTGGTGTTTTTACAGACGCATCAACTTCTAAATCAGGGGCTTCAATTTTAGGACCAGACATTTGGAAGGAAGGCATTTGAAATGAAGGCATTTTGAATTTAGGAGCATTCATCTTTGCATCTGGAGCTTTTATATCAAGTTTGGGACCGTCAACATCTACTTTCGGTGTGTTCAAGGAACCACTAACATCCACATCAGGTGTTTGCACATTTGGGCCTGACATTTTAATATTTGGCATGTTAAATGTTGGGGTTTTTATCCTTGGGCCTGAACCTTTAACATTGATGTTGGGGGCATTAAGATCAACTTGTGGTGTTTTAAGAGACCCATCAACTTCTAAATCCGGGGCTTCGACTTTAGGACCAGACATTTGGAAGGAAGGCATTTGAAATGAAGGCATTTTAAATTTAGGGGCATTTATATTTACATCTGGGGCTTTAACATCAATATCAGGTGAATTAACATCTAACTGTGGACCCTTTACAGATCCATCCAATTTTAAGTCAGGCGTTTTTATGTTCGGGCTCTTCATTTGAAAACCTGGGAAATTAAATGAAGGTTTCTTGAACCTAGGAGCATTTATATCTATGTCTGGAGTTTTTACATTTACTTGTGGTGCATTCAAATCTACTTTTGGAGCTGACAAAGATGCATCAACATCCACATTAGGAGTTTTAATGTTTGGTCCTGACATTTCAAGTGAGGGTAAATTAGTCTCAGGACCCCTCATATTGAATGAAGGCAACTTAAATTTAGGACCTTTCACATCTGCTTCTGGAAACTCAATATTAGCGTCAGGTCCTGAGAGATCCCCCTTTATTTTTGGAACTGTCACATTTACATTTGGGGCATTCACATCCAAGCTAGGACCACTTAGATTTGCATTTAAAGCCCCACTTTTGACTTGTGGAGTTTTCAGATTTACATCAACTTCAGGTGTTCCTTTTTTGCTCCCAAAAAAGTTAAAAGAAGGCATTTTAAATTTGGATTTTGTTTCTGCTCTTGGAACATCAAGATTAACATCTGGCGTCTTTAGTATTGGCACTTTTACTGCACCTTTAGGCATGTCAACATTAAATTCTGGGCCCTTAAGTTCAGGGGTCTTTACATCTAACTTAGGAAGATCAACATTAATATCTGGAGTCTTTACTTTGGGTACTTTTATGTCTGCTCTAGGAAGGTCCACATTAACTTCTGGACCTTTTAGTTCTGGAACATTTACTTCTAGTTTGGGAACATCAACATTTATACCTGGGGATTTAAGTTTGGGGCCTTTCATGTCTACTTTTGGGAAATCAAGATTTACATCTGGAATTTTCATTTTGGGGGGTTTTATATCGGCAGTAGGTAGGTCAACATTGACATCTGGACCCTGAATCTTAGGCATGTTTACATCTGCTTTTGGAATGTCTACGTTTACTTCTGGACCTTTCAATTTAGGAGCTTTAAGATCAACATTCATCTCTGGTCCCTTCAGTTTAGGCATTTGAAGATTAGCATCAGGAAGGTCCATATTTACACTTGGAATTTTGAACTTTGGACCTTTGATATCAGCACTGGGTAAATCAATGCCTACATCTGGACCTTTAAGTTTTGGAGCTTTGATATCAGCTTTAGGAAGGTTAATGTTAACATCTGGACTCTTGAGTTTTGACAACTGTAAATCTCCTTGTGGGAGATCAACATTTAACTCTGGGCCTTTCATGCTTGGTAGGTTGATGTTAGGTTTTGGTACATCAACCTTCATATCAGGAAATTTGGGCCCCTTAAAATTACCCTTTGGTAGGCCCACATTAACTTCAGGTCCTTTGAGCTGAGGGCTATTAAAGTTGACATCGGGCATATTAACACTGAGATCTGGACCATTCAATTTTGGCATTCTGACATCTGCCTTAGGAAGGTCGACATTTACTTCTGGGCCTTTTAGCTGTGGAATGTTTAGGTCTGCTTTAGGGCCATTAATGCTGACATCTGGGAATTTTGCTGCCTTAATGTCCATTTTTGGAACATCAACATTAAGTTCTGGTGTCTTGACTTTGGGAATGTTTACATTCATTTCTGGACCTTTGAGTTTTGGAAGGTCAACATCTATCTGTGGACTTTTAAATTTTGGGCCATGTACATCTACTTTAGGCAGAGTTACATTCAAGTCAGGGCCTTGAACAGTTGGGAGACCAGCATCAAGTTCAGGAACTTTGACAGATCCTGAGGGTACTTTAAACTTTGGTCCTTTTATATTTGCGGGACTGATGTTAACATCAGAATAGTTCACTTTACCTGAAGCACTTGGCATTGTGAAATCCATTTCTGGGGCTTTTAGATCCAAATCAACACCATTCTGTCTATGTTGCATATTAAAGGGTTGCATATTAAAGGAAGGTGCTTGTAAATCTACATCTATATTAGGGGCATTTACTTTTGGTCCTGAAACATGAACGGAGGGCATTTGAGTATCTGAAACCCTGCCTTTAACTGGGGAACCTTTAACGTTGACTCTTGGTGCTTTAATTTGTACATCATTGATTTGCCCATGTACATCTGGACCATTGAACTCTGCATTTGGAAAGCCAGATATCTGCATAAATGAGTCAAATGAACCAATTTTGTTGTCTGATGTTGATGACTTGTACTGCTCTTCTCTGGTGCCCTGTCTGGACAAATCCTGCATAGAAACTGAACCTTTAAGATATCTGCGAATCTTGCTGTTGAAGATTTCATCATATGCCGAAGAACTAACAGCCTATAAAAAGAAAATAGTTGTTATTTTGACTGCTGTAGAATTCTCTGGAGCAACTGATCAGCGGAGATTTACTCACCAGATTATCTGTCCTTAGAGAGTACGGACTGACTTGAGGCAGCACGGCTTCATTTTTTGCATGCAGCTGGACACTAGTCTTGTAGGGCTCTGCAGCTTTTAAAATATTAAGCACTTCTGTTTTGTGTAGGTTATCAAAATATATGGTGGCCCCAAGAAGCTCATCTCCTGAAAAAAAAAGACAAAAATAAAGAAAGTTATATAAACTGGATAATTATGTATATGTAATAAATCAACCTATATATAAGGCAAGGGATGCAGAGATAGGCAACCCCTCCTGAAGTAGCTTTTTTCCCATTCTTGGAAAAATCTCAATAAAAAAGAGACAGGTCTTGCCTGATCTCATTGACCCCCACAGCAGCTGCATAGGTTAAATTTGTGGTGTTCTGTCCTTGTAGATAGATCATCTGGATTTGCACATGACCTAATTTAAGTTTTGGAATTGTCTTTTTGTGCTGTTAAAAGGGTACTCCGGGCTAGGGGTATTTTCCGTTTAAGGCCGAAGAGGGGGTGGATATAGATGCCGCTGGTCACTTACCTCCCCAGTTCCAGTGCCGGGTCCCGGATCACACTGTCCCATTCTTCCGACCCGCTTCTGCTTTTTGGCCTGAGCTGCGGCTTGAGACGTGACATCTCAATGCAGCTCAGCCATTCAGTGACCGAGGCGAGACCCCGCTACGACCGCTAAATGGCTGAGCTGCCGTGAGACGTCATGTATCAAGCCGCAGCTCAGACCAGGAAGCGGCAGCAGAACGGGAGAATGGGACCCGGCGCTGGAACCGGGGCGGTAAGTGACTGGCGGCGTCTATATCCACCCCTCCCCGGCCATACACGAAAAATGCCCCCAGCCCGGATTACCCCTGTAATATACATTTGTTTGTTAATTGTTTGTAAATTTTTAATTCATGTTTAAAACAAGAATATCCCTTTAAGACTACATCAAACAATCCATAGCCCCACAGTAATTTAATTGTGTATAGGTAGAACTATAGGTTTGACGTTGGGACATTTTTCATTGAAGCATCGATTTTTTTATTTGATTTATTGATTTTACTTATTATACAGTACACACAGTGGCGTAGCTACAGTGAAGGCAGGGAAGGCGACTGCTATGGGGCCCCTGCATGAAGGGGGCCCGAGGAAGCCTGCCCTGCCTTCATGGTAGGTACCCCGTTCCCCCAGGGGTCCAGAGAGGAAGAGGGACCCCCACTGCACTGTTCAGCCCGCTCACCCGGCACTACAGTGAGGGGGCTGAACAGTGCAGTGGGGGTCCCTCTTCAGTGCAGGACCTGCCAGACGGCACAGGAGAGGGATGAAGGACCTTTGGGTCACATGACCCAAAGGTCCTCAATACCTATGTGAAGATCAACCCGGACTACAGGAGGAGGGGGGAAGCCTGGGAGCTGTAATTGCAGTGTATTTGTGTCAGTGAGTGTATATATGTATCTGTGGGTATATGTATATGTCAGTGTGTGTATATATGTATCTGTGTATATATTTATATGTCAGTATGTGTATGTATCTGTGGCTATATATATATGTGTGTTTGTGTATGTCAGCAATGTCTGTAGCACTGGTGTATATGTGTGTATTTGTGTATGTCAGCAATGTCTGTAGCACTGGTGTATATGTATGTGTTTGTGTATGTCAGCAATGTCTGTAGCACTGGTGTATATGTGTGTGTTTGCTCCCAAAGATGTTCTGCAGCAGATTCTATTAAAGCTGGGCTCTAATAAAAGAACCCACCACTAATATCTGCTGCATTTTCTTTTATTTCCGGTTGAGTATTTCTTATTACAATCAGATGATTTCCCTGTGTACAGTCTATTCATGGTGTATACATCAGCACTAGTGTAATCACATTAGTATATATGTATATATATATATAGCGTATATATGTGTGTATGTCAGTGGCGTATCTGTATATATGTTAATGGTGCCTCTGTGTGTATATGTGCATCAATGTCTTTGTTTGGCGGGGGGGGGGGGGGGGGGGCGACAGGATTTATGGGGCCCCATACAGTTTTTTGCTATGGGGCCCCATGAATCCTAGCTACGCCCCTGAGTACATAGCATATGATTTCTCAGTTTGCCAAAAATACCTGCAACATAACATACCTTCCTTGACTCCCAAATTACTAGAAACTGGATCACTATGTTTAATCCCAGAAACGACAACGCTCCCATTATCATCATCCAAGGTCAACAGTTCAGAAATGCTTCCTGGGCGTCCGGTGCGGACCACCTTAGTGTTTTCCAAGCTATAACTCTGAAATAAGAGAGAATATATTACTTATACATAAAGGCTATGTTCCCACTATGTAGAAATGACAACCATCTTTCCGAACGACTGTCATTTTATTGCTAAATGATGCCCGCTTGTTGATAATGACGGACACAAATAATGATTATCATCATTATTTGCAGCCATTGTTATCAAAAGCCATTTTTTTATGGCTATCCTGGAAAAGCATCCGTGAGATCATGTTGTTGAAACATAGGTGTTTTTTGGATACAGCATTGCATATTGCATCTTATAGAAGACTCTAACCTCCTATATGTCCCTATGGTGCGTGGGATGTAATTTTCTTACTTTCATCTTCGGCACTGTTTCCGTGCTGTTAGCAGTTTAACCCATATGCTAATAAGTCATCTGCTGATATTCATTAGAAGAGGCGGGCCAGCCAGGGGAGGATTGGTGCAATAGTAGTCCCACCCCCAGTGCCCCAAAAGACTAATATAAGTATTAAACTGCTAATAGCACAGAAACAGCATGGATGATGAAGTTAAGAAACTTACTCTTGTAACCTTGCTGATAGCTTCCCTGTTAACTATTATACAATATGTTAGTCAATGCCAGACACACAAGTTTTCATTCACATTTTTGACACATGATTGAATGAGCTTTTGTATTACTTTTGTATCTTTGTGTAAAGTAAATTTGCGTATATATTACATATGTTGTAATGTTACTTCTTATGTAGTCACAATGAAACAAACTGAACATATCAGAAACTATCCAAGCACCATTGACAGTATTTCTATAAACTAATCCTGATCCTTTCTATGGTAACCTGCTAATGGGTTCCAAATAGAGATGAGTGCAACTTGAGTTTGCTCAAGTCCAATCGTTCAGCATTTGACTACCGGTGGCTGAAGAATTTCATGCAGCCAGTGGCGTAGCTACCATAGAGGCAGGGTAGGCAGTTGCTATGAGGCCCATGCAGGAGGGGGGCCCGGGGGAGAAGGTAAGAGCGTGTGTCCTTCTGCTTAACCCCTTATATACTGCAGTGTGTAAGTGACCCAATGCTTACTTACATGCTGCAACAAAAAAAAGGGTTAACAAGCAGAAGAGATCTCTGCTTCATTGCACTGATAACCCCTGACCTCTGTTCTCCCGTTGGCAATCAATATATATGTGCAGTGCTTTGTTTTGTGTGTAGGGGAGGGGGGGGTCACTCAAAAAATTTTGGTATGGGGCCCGGTGAATCCTAGCTACGCCCCTGAATGCAGCCCTAAGGAGTCATAGAAAACATGAATACAGCCATAGGCCATAGTTTGTATCCAGGTTTTCTAGCACTCCCTAGGGCTGCACCCAACTTCTTCAGCTATTGGTATTTGAATGTAGAGTGTTTGGACTCGAGAAAATTTGGATCGCATTGTATCCACAACATGTTATGGGCCAAAATTAAAATACCCCAAAATTTATAATTTGGATGACCTGCGAATATGTGATACCGTGTTTCTCCAAAAAGAAGACAGTGTCTTATATTATTTTTTGCTCCCAAAGATGCGCTTTGGGGGAGATTTATCAAACTGGTGTAAAGTAGAATTGTCAGATTCCACCTTTCATTCCTCACAGATACTTTGAAAAATAAAAGGTGGAATCTGATTGGTTGCTAGGGGCAACTGAGCCAATTCTACTTTACACCAGTTTGATAAATCTCCCCCTATGTCTTATTTTCAGGGGATATCTTATTTTTCCATGAAGAAGAAATCACACTAATTGTTGAACAAAAAAGAGGCCTTATTTTAAGTTATCCTGTAAATCCTCCATTATGCCATTTCTGGAGGATGTCTTATTTTCGGGGGAAACGGTATATATAAAGCAGTGATCAGAAGGCCAGACATGTCAGCTTCTTCCATACTATAAAGCAGTTGTAGGAGGTTGGATCAGCTGAAAAAAGCCCCATTGTTGGACATGGGTTGTGTCAGACACTGTAACTCACTTACATCCTGGTATGTTTTTTATTTAGTGTCCCATTAACAGTGCTAAAGTAACTTCAGCAGTCTTTGCAGACACCATATAACACCATGGTTAGCACGCTCCTATTCGATCTGTAGCTTGTCATTCAGGTTTTACATGTCATAGGGTCATGTCAACCAGTAATATATTTTCTGATATAATCACAGAAAAAGTATGTGTGTAATGTGTCATTACAAGGCGTCTAGCATAACACACCGACTACCTTGTCGCACGTTGTTTAGCAGTGTTTACATACTCACCATCTTGTATACAATGTCACACTTTCATACTATGCTGGATCTTCTCACATATCTAGAAGGACAAATAAGAAATACCTTCAATCAATTCATCAGATAGAGGCGCTGGCTGAGATGTCATGCAAAAGTAGTGAAAAAGCCATAGACTGCAGCAATTCAAGGGCCTAGATCAGGGATGGGGAACCATCGGCTGTTAAAAAAAAACTACAATTCCCATCATGCCTCAACAGCCAAAGCTGAAGCATGTTGGGAATTGGGAATTGTAGTTTTGCAACAGCTGGAGGGCCAAGGTTTGCCCATTCCAGGCCTAGATACATCAAGAGGTATTTTGTTTAGGAACCTATTCCACCGGACGATTATCGTTTGCATAATCGTTAACGATTAACGATCTCAAACGACCGCTATTGCGAAAGATCTGAAAACGTTCACTCATTTCCATGGAACGATAATCGTTACTTATGATCGTAATTGCGATAGTTTTTCTTCGCTATTGCGTTCGTATCTATTGCAAACGACCGAACAATGTCTTATTCAATGCGAATGATTTGCGAACGTTTTGCGAACGAGCAAAGATAAAAATAGGTCCAGGTCTTATAAAGCGATCAACGATTTCTCGTTCGGTCGTTAATCGTTACCTGCATTTCAACCGAACAATTATCGTTTAGATTCGAACGATTTAACGATAATCTGAACGAACGATAATCGTCCGGTGGAATAGGGCCCTTAGGCCTTATGGATGTGCCTGGCCATCAGAGTACCACAGGACCCTCTCGAGGGCCCAGGATCGGATACAATAGCAGGACCTATAGGTTCTGTAGAATACAAGCCCATTTGGATCTGACTTGCTGGGATTAGGGTGTATTCCTTTTGATTATAACCTGTTAGACTTTCTCATAATAAGTAACGCTTGTGCAACAATTACAACACAAGTTACTATATATAGTTTAAAGTGGACATGCTCATGTTCTGTGTACATAGAGGATTGGCCATCACAATCATCTCCTGTGGTAGGCCCAACGCACCAACCCCCCCCCCATCTAACATAGTACAAGAGTCATATGATAGGGTCATGCTAATTCGAGCGTTGGCCTGAAATGTCCTCTGCAACAGTGTCACTCCTTTTCTTATAACATAAGTGCTCTGTAATCCCTATATTAAATAAAGGCTATGTAGGTAAGCGCACCTTTCATACTATAATCTCTATCGGTGACAATTTGAAAGCAGTAATGTGAAATGACTGTTATATCACTTCTCAGCCACTGTGATCTTTGTGATGTGATTGTCTCATAAGAAATATAATTGGTCTGATGACAAAAGATGTCTTTTAACCTCGAACCTCGTGTTGGGAATCCTTGTAAATTATCCCTCCAAGATGAAATAGCGGGCTTACCTCCTGCTCTTTAATTATTATCACCCCCCTAGTAAAAGTTAACTTTTATTACGTATCTTTAAAATAAATATGTGAACTTCTTTAAAACCACAACACACCCAGTACTCCTATCACTAGCTAATACTAGATAATTTTTCTCCTGATGACGTTGCTGTGGCAACGAAACATGTAGAGAGGGGGCACTATTTGTGGTTTTAAATAGCAGACATCCAGTATCTCCTAGTTACCTTCTATACAGGACTGCAGACTGTGATAGTGATTGATATAGTTAGTTAGAGAGGATAGTTATATCCCTATATATCATCTAGTATTAGCTAGTTATAGGAGTACTGGGTGTGTTGTGGTTTTAAAGAAGTTCACATATTTATTTTAAAGATACGTAATAAAAGTTAACTTTTACTAGGGGGGTGATAATAATTAAAGGGGTTTTTTACCCCGGGCTACGGCCTGTGGGTTTGGAGTTTATTCGTATTAAGGGACCCCTGACCCTCCAGAGAGGGCTTAAGTGTGTATAAAATACCTCCTGCTCTAACTTGATTATAAATTTGCTTTATAAAGAGTCCAGGCAGTTTATAGGAAGCTATTGCTCATCTGACTGTTAGAAATTTCATAACCACGACATATGTGTGACCCATAGAAAAACTATTTTTCTGGCCTATTATATTCTTCTGCCATATACTTTCTGTATCTAAAATTATATCCAACACAATAGTTGCTGGTCTGACCATACCTCTGTCTTAAGCCCCTATTACACGGATCGATGCCTAGCTCGATATGAAGGATAAGCGAGCGCCGATCTGCTAGATCAGCACTCTCTTACAGACCCTCGACTATCAGCAAGGGCTGTGTGTGTGTGTGTGTATATATATATATATATATACAGCAGAGAATATAAGCAGCACTGCAGAAAGGTAAAGGCTTTCGGGTGCCCGCGGTCCTGGATCCTGACCGTAGATCCTTAATTAAATAGCAAGTAGAAAGTCCACGGCACTCACAGGGTTAACGGTGAAAATAGCGGTGATTTATTGCATACAGCACTCCAAAAAACAGACACGACGTTTCGGTAACCTCACGTTACCATCCTCAAGTGACTTGAGGATGGTAACGTGAGGTTACCGAAACGTCGTGTCTGTTTTTTGGAGTGCTGTATGCAATAAATCACCGCTATTTTCACCGTTAACCCTGTGAGTGCCGTGGACTTTCTACTTGCTATATATATATATATATATATATATATATATATATATATCATTAACAATGTCCGTAAAGCCCTTGCCTTTAAGTGGAAAATAATATACTTTATACAGTATATACCTTACCACGCTTTCCAGTGTTCTCCAAGCTTCTGCCCCCTTCTGAAGCCGCCACTGGAACTTTAGAGCCAGTCTCTGAACTGATAGGCCGCTCAGCCAATCACTGGCTATGTCGCTGTCCTTTGATTGGCTGAGCAACCTGTCACTTCAGAGATCGGCTCTCAAGTTTCAGTGGTGGCTGTGGGCAGCAGGCGAAAGCTAGAAGGACACTGGGGAGCGTGCTCAGGTATGTGTAATGTTTATTATTTTTTACACAGTCATCAGCATCACTATAAGACATAGTGATGTATCATCAGCGGCCGATGATTTTTTTAACATGTTGAAGGACAAGGGTCAGCTGATGATCGTTCTTTTATTCTTTGCTTATAGTTGTCTTTATTACACAAAACATCATCTAAGACCATGCTGGCTTCCCCCACCCACACTACCCCCCTATACATTATTTATTAGACTGCTATTCTAGTCTTATTGAATCGGTTGTTGGACCACTATAGGCGCAACTCTCAAAATAATGGATTCCCTACGACATAAAAACACTTACTATATATGTCCTTTTGCTGGGATTCCATATAGAAAGTGTTATTTGATCCTATGTATTTGTATGGTTACTGTTATTATACAGTTTTATTTTTGTCTCCTTATTTTTTTTATTTTGTATTTCTTACTTTCACTAAAAGTTTACATGAGAAAAAAAAATCTCATCTTACTATTAAGGTGGTGTCAGAAAATTATACAGATTTGTAACTTCCTACTATTTAAAAATATCAAGTCCAGTACTTATCAGCTGCTATATGTCCTGAAGGAAGTGGTGTATTCTTTCTAGTCAGACACAGTGCTCTCTGCTGCCACCTCTGTCTGTGACAGGAACTGTCCAGAGCAGTAGCAAATCCCCAAAAGAAAACCTCTACTGCTTTAGACAGTTCCTGACATGGACTGAGGTGGCAGCAGAGAACACCATATCAGACAGGAAAGAATACACCACTTCCTGCAGGACATAGAGCAGCTGATAAGTACTGGAAGACTTGAGATTTTTAATTAGAAGTAAATTGCAAATCTGTATAACTTTCTGACATAAGTTTATTTGAAAGAAGAAAAATTCCTCTGGAATATCGCTTTAAGGGGTTATAAGACATCGCGCTAATGGACCTGCTTTGTTTTACAGAATCAGCGCCTCTCTTGACCATGACATATGTCCAATATTGCAACTCAGCTGCAATAACTGAAGCTGACCTGGAGAGGAGTGGTGCCTTTCCTATGCTTGATTTCAGAAACCATTTACTTTTTTGCATTAAATTTGTTGGCATCAATCCACCTGGCATGGCCCATGTCATAATCTGTTTAGTAGGGAAATTACACATTAGAGTGTATTATGGAATTGCTAATATGGGTGTGTGGAGAAATTATTGGATTACTGGAACACGTGTTCATATATATACTTTATAAGACAGGTTTAGTAAAAGCTATGGCCACCTTTACACTTATTTTTTTTATGCTGATTTATTTCCTGCATGCAAAATGAAACTTTCTAAATAGTCTTCATTAAAACGCCCTACTGCTAATTAGACAACTATAACGCAAGTCTTCCAGTATTAAAGATATCAGTAGAGGAGAAGGAGGAGGGGTTCACTGGGAATAAGGAAAGCTGAAGGGCAAGTCACACCAGCTGGAGACAGAGGGGAGAACAGATACAAGGCAGTCTGCATGGGAGAATCATATTAGCTACCTACAAGTATACAGAGAAAACAGAGCTGTACAAGCTAAAGTAAGCTAAATTTTTACTAAAGTCCCATGGAAAAACTGTATTAGCGGAACACTGTATGTATGGTAAGAAAAATAATTGTCCAGCAATTTTAATACAGCAACTACATCAGTAGATGAAACGGATGAAAATCAATGTCGAAAAAAAAAGGACATGTCCCAGTGCGGACCTAGTGCGGACCCAGATTTTTTTACGGATCCTCTCATTGAAATCAATTGTATACGGATTGTTTACAGATTGCAACATGTTTGGCATCCGTATTTTTTTTGTATTCCCGTAAAAAATACGGATGACTCATAGGTCACAAGGTTCTGTTTCTAAGCAACCACAGGCTGACAAGCGACCATGTGACTTATTTTAAGGGTTGGGCAAACTGGTGCTATTTTTTTTTTAACCTACTCAACTTTATTAACTTGTGTAAAGCAGTCAATAGTAAAAACGGATTTACAGAAATACGGATGCAATACGGATGCAATACGGATGTTCAATCAGCAATTTTTAGCGGGTTGTTTCAGGACTAAAATGATTACTGAACGTGTGAATAAGGCCTTATTAACTCCCATAGACTTCATTGAAGTAGGCCACAAACATGCAAGGTCAGGGTTTCCCCCAGGATGCATCCACCACCAACCACCTAGGTCTTTTCTTGTGGGTATATGAGATGAAACTGCTACCTATCAAGTATTTAATGGATTACAAGGGTTCCTTACTAGAGAGGAGAGAACATCGAGCACACTCAGGTTTTTCCAAACTCAAACGCTCTGCATTTGATTACCAGTGGCTGAAGAAGTTGGTATACAAATACTAAGTGCATGGTAGGTTGGGGTGCTGATTCTGCAGTAGGGGGTCCGAAGCTGTAGGTGATGCACCTTTATTTAGGCTTCTGTTATTGTAAGCGTGCAGTGCATGACAAGTTTCTATCCTAGTTTTGTTTTATAGCCCTGCGCTCTTTGACACAGCACATTCTTCAGTATTTACACTATGAATTTCTTTGTGAGATCCACCTCAGCTTCAGGATATTTCTCCCCCTGCTTATACACATAAAGTAAATCCTGGCCGAAAATGTAACCCTGCCACATTCCTCAAGCTGCTCAAAATGGCACCCTGTGATTACAAATACAAGAACACACCTCAATGTAGCAAATGTGAAGGCAATATTATCGGAGTTACTAAGACTCACGACTAAGACTGCTAAAGCTTAGAACATTACAGAAGATCCTTCAGAAATAGTTCTCTGTTTTCGTACGTTACGGCCGAGACAATAGCGAAGTGTGTGGCATACTTTCAAAACAATCCAGCAATCTGACAGACAATCCACTCTTTGTTTCTTAAAAAGTGAATGTCTGAAATATGGCTGTGTGCAAAAAGTTTATTGTTTTTAAAAATGGCAAAATATTTTTAAATCTGTTAATATTGCGGAATTTGATGAAAATGTGAAAAACTAGATTCATAAGTATGGTCTGTGAATCCTAAAATGACCTGAGTATATTATTGAGACCCTTTTTTTAAACAAAGTTTTGTTTTTGGGCAACGTCACGTCTTGAGCCCGCGTCAGAGACCAGTAAGCGGCCAGGCAGCGGGGACCGGAGTGCCATGATACAGGACCCGCCACTGGAACCGGGGAGGTACCCCGCCGGAGTACCCCTTTATGTAAGAGCAATGCCACACCACCTATTTACTAGTGTAGCACTAGGCATCTCCTACCTAACTTACAGTCAGCATCTACATCAAGGTGCTGTATGGGAATGTACAGTGTAATGTGGGCGATATGAAACCAGCAGATAGTGGCTCCTGCTACAGTTACTGCATTGTACATGTTGTGCTCCCATTAGAGTTGAGTGAACTTTGAGCACGTGCAAATTCATCCGAACTGGAGCGTGCAACATTTAACTAGCGGTGGCTGCTGAAGTTGGCTAAAACCCTAAGGCTGCATGAAAAACATGGATACAGCCCATGGCCTATGGCTGCATCCATGCTTTTCAAGGAGCATTACGGCTGCAAATTCAGCAGCCACCGCTAATTAAGGGTGTGTTTACACTAAGTAAAACCGACGGAAGCCCCTGTGGAGCCCCTGCCATGGAATCCTGCCTGCCTCGGCATATTAACGGGATGCCTCATGCCCCTGCTCTCTGCTCAAAGAATTGACATGTCAATTCTTTGAGCAGAGATCGGAGACGCAAGGCTTCCCATTGACACACTGAGGGTATGATCACAATGAGTAAAACAGGCTGAATTCTGCAGCGGAACTTTCCGCCACAGAATCCCACCTGTCTCAGTGTGCCATAGCCCGTCCATGGGAGAGCGCATGCTCCTCCACAGCCACCGCTCTCCACTCAAAGAAGTGACATGTCACTTCTTTGAGCGGAGAGCGGCGGCAGCAGAGGTGCGCGCGCCCTCTTATTCACTCACATCGGGACACTGAGCATGGCGGGATTCAACAGCAAAAAGATCCGCCACAGAATTCCACCTATTTTACTCAGCGTGAACATACCCTAGCACGCACAGGTTCGGATGAACTCAAGCACACTAGAAATTCACTCAGCTCTATTCCCCATAACTATGTCAACCGTTTTCCTCCCATAAGAACCAACCCAGTGCTAATTGATCTCTTATGCACGGTTCAGTCTTACCCTGTTCCGTGCTAGCAGGAAGTTTTTGTGAGCACCAAAATAGCCGCAAAACACAGGAGATCCCATTTCTTGAACAAAAAGTCTGCACACAAAGAAGCCCATCCCATAGAAGTTATTTCCGACAGATTGTTCCTGCAGGGGTAGTGTTGGCTATACCAGACATATAACACACATGGCCACATGGCCCTTGTCTTTTTAGTGTTTTCCTACATAATCTGACCCATTCCAGTCAGTGCTCACAATGCAGAAAGGGAACGCTCCCTATTGAAAAGGGGAACGGCCACTAGTCATTTTATTTACACATTTCCAGGAGGTATAACAGTGGAACAGTGGTAAGGAAAGATGCTCCAGGATTCTACTTAAATTTATTAACTTTACAAATATAATCTACCAGAAGAAATTATTTATTAACAGGGAACCTGTTACTTTGATATCACAATCCAGTCTGCAGACAGCAGGTTATAGAGCAGGAGAACGTTAGCAGATTGATATATAGTTTGGTGGAAAAAAGTTCCAATGTAACTTTTCATGGATTCATGTGGACCTCTGTTTATTGTGAGATAAGTAGCCAAGTGGGTGGTCTTACTCAGTGATTGACAGCTATCTGTATAAGACCATGTTCACACAGGCGTGATTTAGATTGGCTGTCATGTTTAGGGTAAACAATGGACGTTATTTCATAATGGCAGCCGTTATTATACAAATAACTGTTTTGTTTTTGTTTTTTTAAATTAAGACTGCCGTCATTTTGATGGTGTGTGAACATAGCCAAGGGTGCATATAGAGAGAGTTTAACCACCCTCTTGATTATTTAGCCCAGAATGAAGAGAAGTTTACATAAGACTGCTCTATAACATGACAGACTGGGCAGACTAAGCTACGTTTTCACTTTAAGTACACAGTATAGAATCACGGAGTCCATGGATACATACATGACTGCAATCACCCATAGGCAAGAACACAGACAATAGGTCACATGAAAGAAGCACTCAGCTCTGCATTATTACATTCTTTTATAATTTACTGATTTTTCGGCTGTATTTTGCTTTTATTTTACTGTGTGTGATCATAGCCTAAATGTAGCAGACAGACTCATTGCAGCTATTTAGGATGAATCTGTTATTCAGAAACCGGGTCTTATTAAAAATCCCATTATTCAAATGGAATCTAGTTTAAGACCTTGACACAATTAGTTTTATTGCTAGATGTCATAGACGACCTATTCTGCTTTACAAGTATTTCAGTCCTATAATTTTATTCCTGTGTAATTTATATTACACATACTTCTATAGTATTTGTTTTGTAAGCTTTAGAATGCATTATATATGTATATATGTAATGGGGTATTCCCAGGAGATTTATAGGTAAATAAATCAATTGGAAACAAGAAATAGTTTTATTGTGTAATATACACTTTTAACACGCCCTATCCTTTTGCTCTCAGTATAGATAACCTACCGGTTTGCCAGCAGTTTACTTCCCCTCCTGAGTCAGGTGCAAGTGTGCAAGTGTATGGCGGGGGGTAATCCAGCAATAAAAAAAATTGTCAAACCAACTGGTGTCCAAAAGTGCCAGAGATTTGTAATTTACTTCTATTAAAAAAATATCCAGTCTTCCAGTACTTATCAGCTGCTATATGTCCTGCAAGAAGTGAAGTGGTGTATTCTTTCCAGTCTGGAGAGCAAAAGGTTTTCTATGGGGATTTGGTACTGTTCTTGATAGTTCCTGATATAGACAGAGGTGGCAGCAGAGAGCACTGTGTCAGACTGGACAATACACTAGTTATTGTAGGGCATACAGCAGCTGTTAAGTACTGCAAGACTTTCTGACACCAGTTGATTTGAAATATTTTTTTTTGCTGGAATACCCCTTTAAAACCACAGGTTGGAGACCATATATAATATATTGGTTTCAAGGTCAAAAGGGCACTGTCACTTTAAAGTCACAGAGAACAGGGAGAGAAGCACTCAGCTGCGGACTTTTCTCCCACTAACAATCGGTTGGGGTCTAAGTTTCTATCACGTCAAAAGTTTTCTTTTTTTAAAGTGACATGTACAGTTTGAACCAATCATCTGGTGATTTGTAACCATAACTGTGTCAAAGCGCTCTGTTGATATGTCTTCAGAAAAGCTCATTGGCCTTTTGGACCCACTTTGGCCCATGTGACTTTTAGGTATGTTGGGAGGTGTCATGATGTAAGTATATTAATTAGGAGTATATGGTGTGTAATAATGACATAAAAGAAAAGCGCACTTTTCTATAATTACATAGTGCTACATAGTTCTAGATATACTGAGTCATTGGCGTTAATTAGATGAAAATAGCATGAGATTTTAGGCCTCAGTTCAGCATATCTGACATCACTCCATATCGATAACAACATAATGTATCCATGTATTGTATATAGAATTGCGGGTTAACCCATCAAAGTGGACATATGAAGCAAACAATCAAGTCAGCCTATAGGACTATATAGGACTATAGGACGGTGTATATAGCCCTCACGGCTCAATTCTATCTGGTAACAACAGCAGAGAAATGTAATGGTTGTCCATAGACTTGCATCAGTCTACATTTTGGGATTAAACAACCATCTAAATTTTGGAGCTCTGCATCCTTGTAGTTCCATTTCAATACGGTTAATCCACCATAGGTCGAGACAGCTCACATGTGCCATGATAATTCCATAAATTTTATGTGTCTCAGGGGTAGCACTGATATCTGTCCATGCTCGGTTTGCCTTGTATCAGTGCTGCATAGAGTACACTGTGAATTCTTGCCTATTGCCTATTTTAGAAAACTCATTTTCATGTATTCTATAAGAGAATCTTGAGTTTATAGAGGGAGGTGGTCTTTTGTTTAAGATCTGAAGGTCCTGATCCGTTTGTGCAGTATACAGACAGCCCATCGATAATATTACTTCCATTGTGGTGTTGCTGCTGGTGAACTGAACACTTGATGGTGGGTTCTCCCACAAATTACAGCTAACAATAGGAGTCTCATCTTGTGATGACTTATTGTCAGGGAAGCCTTGTAATAAAACAAAGTTATCCTCTTCAATAGTAATTGTAGCATCAGGAAGTGGTCCTAAGTTTAGTGCTGTTAGAGATATGGCTTTCAGTACAGATTTAATACCAATGGTCTATTATTAGGATAACCCTACAATGTTTGCTGGTGGCATTGCTCCATCGTCCTGGACAACCACTGTACCAAGTAACTTTTGAATGAATGGAATAAGCTTCATTAACAGGTACAGCCTTCTTTATGGACAAGTCACTATGCCTATATTATGATGACTGGTGCAGGTCCTAGAGGTCAATCCGCCCATTGACAAAAAGCGATGGCCTATGCTAAGGATATGTCATGAATGATAATGTTGTAGAACAGGCATGTCAAACTCTGGCCCAGCGTGCCATTGTTTGAGGACATCAATTGACTTCCTAGAGCTGGCCCACCAATGTCACAGCAGATTATTATATGGGTGGTCCTGATGGCTGCTCAGACCACCTATATTATAACCTTCTAGGACACAGGCAGTTTTAAGCCTGTGGCCTGGAAGTGAGTGAGCGATGGATGTCCAGGCAGCATGGTGACATCACCAACACAGGTCCTGCCCAAGGTCCTACCCAGTCTCCTGGTGGGGGCAGTAATTTACAACTATAGGGGGAACTATTGTTGGAGCTGGCTACTATAGGGTGCACTATTGGGAGGGCTGGCTACTCTGTGGAGCATCACTAAAAGGGCTGGTTACTATGTGGAGCACTACTGAGAGGGCTAGTTACTATGCGGGACACTATTGTGAGGGCTTACTATTATATGGAGCACTATTGGGAGTTTTAATTATTCTATGGGGCACCATTGGGATGGCTGACAACTATATGGGGCACTAATGGGAGGGCTGGCTACTATGTGCGACACTATTGCAAGGGCCACATGCCTCTCTGCACGCTTCAATAAATATCATGGTTGGCCTGCGACTTTGTCCAATTTTTCAGTTTTGGCCCACTGAGAATCTGAGTTTGACACCCCCGTTGTAGAGAGTCCCTTTGAATGGATCCATGATTAGCAAAAACATATAGATTAATCCCATTACAGCGCTACTAAAGCTATTCTAGTAACAATATTCTATACTGTATTAAACATCAGTGGTAGAAGTAGCCAGAAAGGAGGCAAAGCTGGACTTGGGTAAATATCATACAAGTGAACTTGCAAGTTTTTTTGCATGGCTTATAGAAAACAAAAGGTCTAGTGAAAGACATCGGTTTATGAAATCGCAGGCACACCCGACCTATAATGTAGCCAAACCAGACCGACTTCTTTTACTAAAAATGCTTCACATGCCAAGGTACGGTGTGAGGAGAATACAGGATAACGGGTCTATTATAAGAGGGGCAAAGTAAAAAATAAATACAAAGTTATTAAAACTGGAGCATATGCGCATATTAAAGCAGATCTGTCAGCAGCCAAATCTTTATTCCCTGCCGCCATGTTCCTCACACACATCCATGGATTGGTGCATGCAAGTGGGTGCGGAGGTGGTGAATAAGAGATGGGCTGGGGAACAACCCCTGGGCACCTGACCCTTGTTTGACACTGGAAAGGACTATAGTAAAAAAAAAAGGAATGTCCAGAATCCTAAATAAACGTTAACAACAAGTGCGCCCATAAATACCTCACTCCGCAGTCATTTAACCCCTGACAGTATACAGACTGTATGTCTTCATGAATATTTTGCTATGGACTGACCTGACAACATTGCTGACACCTTTATCTCATTTCTTTTCATATATCAATCAGGCAATGGCTCCCTAGTGACACACAAATATTCTCAGTTTTTACTCCCGTTGTCTCTGCATTGATCACATACTTGAGGTCTGACCATTACTAGTTTACTCATCATAGTGACTCATATTTCATGCGGGATATAGTCATTATTGATATATACTGCATAGTTACATCTGTCACACCTAACATGAAATACATCACATTGTTAAGGGTAGCTTCACACGGGCGGGCTCGCAGCGAGATTCTCGCTGCGAGCCCGGCAGGTCCTGTCAGTTTCCATAAACTACATACTTGCTGCGGACCGCAGCGAGTATGTAATTGTACCGCGCTTAACCCCTTCTACTCCCGCCCGGCTCCCCCGCTGTAAGCAGCATACATTACCTGTCCTTGCTGCACGGGTCCGGCGTCCTGCTCTCCCGCCCGGCCAATCAGTGGCTGCGGCTGGGCAACACACTAATTGGCCGGACGGGAGAGCAGGACGCCGGACCCGAGCAGCAAGGACAGGTAATGTATGCTGCTTACAGCGGGGGAGCCGGGCGGGAGTAGAAGGGGTTAAGCGCGGTACAATTACATACTCGCTGCGGTCCGCAGCAAGTATGTAGTTTATGGGAACTGCCAGGACCTGCCGGGCTCGCAGCGAGATTCTCGCTGCGAGCCCGCCCGTGTGAAGCTACCCTAAAACCTAGCCTTACTTTTGCATATATATTGGACGGGTTTTCCCTTTTACATCCATAAATTAGTGTTAGTTCTGTGCGGAGTATTGTGAGAAAGAGTAGTTGGTAGGGACATAGGGGGAGATTTATCAAACTGGTGTAAAGTAAAATTGTGTTATTTGCACCTAGCAACCAATCAGATTCCACTTTTCATTCCTCATAGATTCATTGAAAAAAGAAAGATGGAATCTGGTTGGTTGCTAGGGGCAACTAAGACAATTCTACTTTACACCATATTTGATAAATCTCCCCCATAGTGCCTCACAAGGACTATGGTTATTAGGCAGTATAACCAGCCGGTCAAGACATATTATTCCCCAGCTCAACCCATGTAATAAGAATAATCAGATTTCCTAGCAATACATTTGGGTGGAAAATTCCTTTAAGCATATCTACTCAAATGTAACATGGAATAACTTATGGATAGAATGTATGCATATAATATTGCTCTACTATTATGTCACATTATATAAACATTCTAGGAAGTGTGATCACATCTATTGCTTTGATTATGTAGCATTATTCATACTTCCTGGGGGAGTCTATTAGAGCTCATACACCTGGGTATTGGGTATATATAACTATCCTAGACTGATACAGCATGGCATCTGTCAGGTGTTATACTGTATGTAGAAGCATATTCTACTATAGAAGCAAAAGAGTCCATGAAGTTTGCTACAACCCTTTTCTGTATGCATCAATAGGAAGTTGTATACAGGGGTATGTTGCCCATATAATAATAATTCTGCCTCCATTACTAACACTTTAATTACATACAGATCCAACCAATGTGTGAGATGGGAAACCACTTGTGAGATGGGTATCCACAACCTATGTCCAATCACTATCCATACGTGGCCAGTTCTCCATTCGTGTCTATTTGTATGTTCATTCTGGGGGACATTTCACCAATTTCTTGTGAACAGAAAGGGTCACAGCAAGTGGACAGCCATCCCCCTCATCAACTTGTTATTCCCTACCTTACAGATGGGGAAAGATTTGTCTATGGGGTAACCCTGTATCGCCTAAAGATATACCGTACAGTTACAATTGCATGTCATTGCTGTGGAAGTGTCTGAGAGGGTACTGTACACACTGCATAATAATTTCCCTAGATCTGTATACAAGGGAATATAGTTAGGGGGCTGCAGCTTCGCTTTCTAACACAGAACTTCACTGTTATGTGTAACTATAATGAAATGATAAAATTTAGGATTCATGTGGCCATCACTAATGAGATTGGGAGTTCACTGCATATAGATTTTTATTATTGAGTTTTTGAGGCAGACAGACAGTCATCTCCATAGCACCTCCTAGTGGTGGTGGTGGGCTGCCATAATTTTATATATCTGTATGAAGGGAATGAAGGGATATGAAGCTGTGGCATACTCACTGAACTGTAGTCCCTAAACAGAAATCTTACGAGATAAATCAGTGCATAATCTCTGATCTGTATTCTTCTCAACAAATCCCTGATCTAATTTCTTCACAACATCAGTAATCTATTACACTAATAAAAGTAGGAAAGTTATCTAATATACCCATATGCTCTGACAACAAAATTATATTAACGTTTTCTGCAATACACAAGAGAAGAATGGCATCCTAACCCAATTTATATAGGGCTCATTATATGGACCATCTCCAACAATACTTTCGGAAGAATCAAGCTACCTTAAATACTCATCCAAAGGCAGGTATGTATAAGGCATACATCTTCTTATTCTTAAGTGTACAAACCTAACTACTAAGATCTTAAAAGTAACAAACTAAAGCATTTCCAGTCATAGAGAACCCTGTTGGGTGGTTGGTCCACTGTTCTACACATTGCTTAATCTCATCTTTTAAAGGGCCATCCCATCCCATAAAGTGGTGGCATATGGCTAGGATATGCCATCACTTTATGATTGTGGGGGTCTTACCTCTGGGATCCCCATCTATCATGTGAATTAGTCAATGCTGCACAGGGATAGCACTGCATCAGTCTTCCTCTGCACAGTGATGCTCCTGGCTCCCTGGTTGTGCAGATAGCACAGTACAGTTCCCTGGACAATTGGGTGGTCAAGGGACATTGTGCAGGATAAAAGCAACAAAAGGGACACAGATCCACACCAGAGCTACATCCTCTTAATTGTTCCAATCCAGGAAGGTCCCAGAGGCCAGGTTCTATTCATAATAAAGTGATGGTCTACACTAGTCACTTAATTTGGGGATACCCCATTAACATTAGCTGATTTCAAAATGCAACAATACCCTTGTGCCTACTGTATCATTGCCATTCCAGGAACATTGTGAACAAGCCGGGTCCCTCCCTTCTTATGTTTATGTCATAACATTAAACCTGATTGTGATTGTACCTTGTAACATATTGTACGGTGCCACAGAAAACATTGATGCTTTATAAAAAATTTTCAAAGCTGTCACAGCTAATAAAGCAAAATCCTACAAACAGTTTGTTAGCTGGTATCTATCTGAACACAGTTTTATAATACTTTTTTACATGATATTTAAGAATATATCCACATACAAATACAGGGATTTCCATTTCTAACTTACATTGACTAAGGAATGAAATAGTATAATTTACACAATGTGAATATACATGTATGCATATTTACCTTCACAGGATGCCCAAGGTGAAGTCTCTTCTGATCCCGACAAGAGGGAAATGAGCTCTTGTCAATAGTCACAATTGGTACTATACATTGAAGAAGCAGAACAAGTATGGCAAGCTGAAATATGCTGGGCGGTGACAACTATGTGACACAAAGGGATGGGCCAGGAGAGTATGAAACAGGTCCCCAGTAAATTACATCAGTAACACATGCAGACGTAGAGATGTACACAGCGAAACTACAAAAGTTACTGAGGAGTCACCAATGAGATGCACCTCTCCCTTATTCTCTACTGATCAACCTATGAAATTACCTTGTGAATATTTCTTAATTTAGGATCGGGTTTGGCAGCAACTAATATGACTTTGCTAGTGGATTAATGTCATGCCTTTAGCCAGGGAGGTTCATAGAAGGTATCCGGGTCCCATAAGTCAAAATTGGGCTCTTTTCAGTGTTGGTTTATCCCACGCCACCTATGATTCTTAGAACAGAAGGATCACATAGAGGAGAGAAATGTAACGTGGGTTTCATGTCACATCACCCACAGAAAAGGGGTGGCCAACCTGAACCCCTCTCCACAATTTCCATAGTAACTACAGGGTCTGACACTAAGATACTGACCCCCTCACCTTGACCTGTAGATTCTTGGATGCATGTTAGTGGTAATATAACTGAAAAAAGAGCAATCTAAGAATGCACTGCCTGACATATCTCATAGGTCCCCTATGTGTTCAGGGTCCCCATTGCAGATTTTGTTCACGGTAAATAACAGGAGAGTCCATTGGACACCAACAGATCCCATTGGGGGCATTGGGTTTTCATTTGGTGTCTATGCAAATGACCGGACAAAAATAGTGCTTAGGCTAAGTTCACACTGTCAAATCACAGTAATCACTGAACTCAAGGAGATCAGTGAAAAAATCCAATGAAGTACTCAATCAAGAGTCTCCACTGATGCATGCCCCCAAAAATTTAAATATGCAAAACAAGAGTCTGTGGAGCCTCGGTTGTGAGTCTTAAAACACGGAATAGTTCACACTGTTCACACAGATGATAAGTTCACACTGTGTAAAAATGATGGCCGTCTTTCATAATAATGGCCTCTATTTAGCAAAAAACGTCCATTATTTTTGCAATAACATGTTCATTCTTCAGCGCGTACAGAGCAGGAGCGCACGCCTCCCATAGACTCCCATTATGAGCGGGAGGCTAACGGCATTCCGCGGCGGACAATTCCGTCGCGGAATTCCGCTACCTTTCCTCAGTGGGAACGGGGCCTAAGGCTGCCTTCAATTGTTCACCAAGTCTGTAAAACAAAAAAAAAATACTTAAAGGACAACTCCGGCGAAAAATTTTTTTGGCTTATTTAACACACATTACAAAGTTATATAACTTTGTAATGTGGTTAAATACCCAGTCTGGCCCCCTTCCCCCACTTTCCGACCCCCGACCCCCCACCCCGGAAGTTAAAGAATATATACATTACCTATTACGGTCGTCACGGTCCTCTTCTCTGGTGTCGGGTGATGTCAGAGCTGGGGGCGGTCCGGGTCTTCTTCCTCCTCGGCGTCTTCATTGAGAGTGAATGGGAGAGAAAAGGCTGCTGGTGCACATGCGCACCAGCAGCCTTTTCATTGGCTGGAGCGCATCACATGGCTTCCAGCTTGCTCAGCCCTGATTGGCTGAGCTTGCTGGACGCCATGTGATGCGCTCCAGCCAATGAAAAGGCTGCCGGTGCGCAAGCGCGCTGGCAGCCTTTTCTCTCTCATGGACCCGGAAGAAGGAGACATCGCTGGACGGCGGTGACGGTGAGGCGGACGGCGGGCGAATGGAGTGGCGATCGTCACCGGAGGGATGGTGAGTTTGGTGTCTGTGTTTTTTTTTTTTTGGGGGGGTCCCGCCGGAGGTGTCCATTAAATATTCCTTTTCTGATATCACTGTCCTCAGTGGATACATGCACTTTTTATTGCACATGACCAATAAGGCAAGTGATTGGCTGCAGCAGTCCAGTGAAATGTTTGGTGACCTCAACAAGGTACTTCTTTCGTTGACTTTAAGGGTGCCTTCACACATGTAAAGGATCCGCAGCAGATTTGATGGTGCAGATCCACAACAGATCCGCCGAAAAATCTGCGGCAGATTTGATGGCACAGATATCAATGTAACTAAATAACTGAACACAGCATCAAATCTGCGCCATCAAATCTGCTGCGGATCCTGCTGCGGATACAATCCTCTGACATGTGGCTATAACATGTTTGTTATAAGCTTGTTGAAATGACAGAAACACTATAAGTGGGACTGTCAGGACCCGAGCTGCGCGCCCAGTGTCTGCCTCTGCCGAGGTGCGTGGCTTGGCTAGGAGTATTGCCGACGGCGTCCTTCGCAACAGGCAGGATCGGTTGCTGCGGGCACGCTGACGGCGTCCCTAGCAGCCGCCCTGCACGTCTGGTCATCGGGCCGTGCTCAGACGTCACTACGTTCTGCTGTTGAGTGGGACTGGTTGCCGGGGGACCACCGATTGCCTCCCCAGCAACCAGCCTGCTGTGTTTATCTTTTCTTTTCTGTGTAGCCACGGCCAGGGCCTCACCACCCCCAGTCAATCGGTATCAGGTGTACCCTTGATGGTGACTGACAGCTGACCTAGCCAGTTAGCTGTAAGCACCTAGGTTCCTCTTTCCTATATATTCCAGCCCCTGGTCTCAGTCTAGTGCCTGTGATAGCGCCTTGTGCCTTGACCTAGCATTCTCCTGACCATTTGTTGTTTTTGCTTAGACCTTTTGGATTTCGTTCCCTGACTTTGCTTTCTGGATTCTGATTCTGTACCTTCGCTGCCCGGTTGTTGCTGACTTAGTTTTCGTGTTTGATATGTTTTGTGTTGCAGTAATTCTTAGTACTGTTTGTGGCAAGTAGGTAGGGACATCTGGGGCGGGTGCCAGTGTAGGGCTGCACTTGTCTACGTGTCTTTCCAGTACCCTACCTTACAGGGACACTATGAACATTACTGCAGCACCAGCAAATGGCTGGTGCTGGACAATACATCATTGCACTCCATTTTAATAGTCATAAAAACCCAATATAAATGTTGGTGCATCACATCCCTATGTCAGACACCAAAGTTAAGCAGATGCCATTCCAGACCCTCCTGTTAAATTATGTTCAAACCCCAGACCAGACTACTACAGTAAGATGAGACCCCCAAACTAGAGCAATCCCCAATATATGCCCTCTAGCTACGCCCTTGCTAATTTTTTTAACTATTGTCTCTGATTAAATAAAAACTTATTCTCTCTGATGAAAAGATTTATTTTGGGACAATGTAAAAAATAATACAATCCTAAAATAAAGAAAAATCTGAATTTTAATTTCTTGTGTAAATGTCACCATGAAAGCCTTATGACATGTCAGAGAAATAAGTCAAAAGTTTTTATCGATGTTCAGGGTGTTCAGACCCTGAGCGATTAATAGAATGAGTAGGGATATGACCGCGCTGTGTCAGTGAAAAAGACGCACCACATAGACTCACATTATGAGGCCATCTTGACACTGTCATATGACACAGAGGGAAACGCGCTAAGTGCCGGCTTCTTACAGTTTAGTCACACAATCAGAGTTTAAACACCGATCAAAACTTTTGACATGTCTCTCTTACATGTCAAATATTTTTTTTATGGTGACAGTGCCTTTTTAAGTCTTTATTTTGAGATACATGAGAAGGATCTGTCACCTATCTATTTTTTCAGTAAAAAAAAAAAAAAAGGTTTAGAAAGAATTCAGAGATTGAAAAAAAAAACTAAATTCTGACGTTACTAGCTTGGAATTTTGCCTTTTTTTTTAACATGGCCACAGGACACTTGTACATCCGGGGCCGGTCGGACCTGCCAGAGGCCTTTTCCTGTTTTAGTAGTCTGTAGTATTAGAAAAAATTATCTTCATTCATTTATTCATATACAAAAAAGAAACAAAACAGCTCACCATGCCCGTGACCTTCCTCTGGTTTGGCATAAAAAACGTAATGTTTTATGTGCAGCTGATGCTCCAATGAAGCTTGAAATCACTTTTATCCCAAGTGCTGGACTCACCTGTTTCTATAATAATTTATGCAAACAAATGCCATTCTTTTAAAATGTTCCCTGAATAATTGTAACATTTTTACTGAGAAGTATATTGGCACCTGTGTACAAAGAACTATAGGTTAAAGACCAGGCTTTCGAAGTAGTAAACAAACAGATTTAGAGGGGTTTCACACACAGTCAATGCCGACAGGTAATAACCTGTGAGACTTGCATATACCTTCTGTCTAGGGGGTATTTACATTGCCCTTATGCTTTTCTGTTGATCGGCACATCAAAGTGCATCAGCAAATCTTTGGCTGATGCAAGTGTCAGGGCCCAGAGTGCCTCTAGGGCCCCAGAGACGGAGAGGGGCCCGGTGTTCTAATGTTCAGCCTGAAGACACAGTAGACAGAGAGCGAAAAGGGTGAAGGACCTGATCACATGACCCACAGGTCCTCAACGTACAGTGTGGAGAGCAGCCCAACAGAGAGGAAGAGGGAGAAGACTGAGCTGTAAGTGCTGTGTTTTAGTGTCTGAGTGTGTCAGTGTCAGTCAGTCAGTGTCCGTCAGTGTCTGTGTTGTTTAGTCAGTGTCAGTCAGTCAGTCAGTGTCTGTGTCAATAATGTGTGTTTGTGTATGTTAGTGGTGTCTCAAGTGATTGTGCATAGGGTGTGGAAGATGGGTGCATAGTGAATGGATAAGAGGCCTGCTGAGGCTCTGTCACCCGAGGACCCATAAAACCTGGAGCCAGCCCTGCTTGGGATACCTGTACCCTAACAGTGAGAGACTTGTGAATCAAGGCCGGTGGGGTGAGGAGAAGCTGTTGGGAGCTTTCCAGATGACTTGCGGCTCATGCAGAAAGAAAATAATGACAGGTTCCCTTTAAGCAAATCTAGAGATGTTGATGTTCTATAGAAGACTGTCCTATATGACTATTATGAATATATAGGGTCATTATAGTTATAGCTCATTGTTTGGTAGATAGTTTACAAAGTACACCTACATTAAGTTATGATTTTTTTTATCACAATTACGTATAACTGTTTGACTTTCCGCATGACCTAACCCGTGATTCACAATTATTTATTGCATATTCACCTTGTAAATTATTCACAGTAGACACACGCATTTATTAAAACACTTGAAGGTTATTAATGCATCCCTCATATATTTGGTGTTCTCTCAAAGAACACATCTTATTACAGGCCAGCTAAATAGCAAATAGCTGTGAATATTTATGAATAGGTGTGAATATTAAAGTGGCTTTCCCATCCAAAACATGTGTGACATATGCCAGAAATGACTGATCGGTGTGTTTGTTTTCCAATACCCCAACTGATACAGAGAACAGGAGTTCCCTGAACACACACACAACTCCCTCTTCATGGACAAACTGTATTACAGTGAGAAGGAGATACTGAGGCAGCCAAATACTGATTCTGCTGTTTTTATATCACTCAGCAATATTTGACCCTGTATGTGAGCTTCAGGCCCTGTTCACACTACGGAATTGGCGCAGAGATTCCATGCAGAACATTTCAATTCTTTGAGGGCGATGGTGGACGCAGGGGTTCCACACGGAATCTCGGCACAGATTCTGTCGCGTGAAAGGACCCTTAGGCTGGGGTTACACAAAATATTAAAACCAATAGGGTTTGGTAATTTATTGCAACCTGCACCAATTATGCTATTTATTTTTATTAAAGGGGTAGTGCGGCGCTAAACATTTATTCACAAAATAACACACATTACAAAGTTATACAACTTTGTAATGTGTGTTATGTATGTGAATGCCCCCCTTCCCCGTGTTCCCCCCCACCCATGCTAGACCCGGAAGTGTGGTGCATTATACTTATGTGTTCGTGTCGACCCCCGGCCGCCATCTTGTGGCAATTACGTCATCTTCGGGAGACCGCTCGAGCCGTCCCTCATGCCGGTCCCCCTCTGCCGCGATTGGCTGAGCATAACTGTGCCTCAGCCTCCCGAAGATGACGTCATTGTCACAAAATGGCGGCCGGGGGTCGAAACAAATGCGGTAAGTATAATGCACCACACTTCCGGGTCTAGCGTGGGTGAGGGGAACACGGGGAAGGGGGGCATTCACATACATAACATACATTACAAAATGTGTGTTATTTTTTGAATAAATGTTTAGCGTCGCACTACCCCTTTAAATGACCATATGCTATCTGAGTTTAGCCCTGTACAGAATGTACAGAATAGAATACATTGCTTAAATAGTTACAATAATACTAAAAGTGACTAAAATGTGTGAAAGTTTAAAAATGTGAATGTGTGAAATCCTAAGGCAGTGAGTAATGACTATGCTGTAAGGGCTTATATTCTTATATTTCTAGTTTTTGTACTCTACCCACCTATCCCCCAGGTAACTTCTACATAGACTTGTAAATGCTAGCTGAAAGGTGTATTCCCAGTAGCAGATTATAACAGGTCCGTTTCGGGCCGTAGCCCAGGGCCCTGAGCTCCTGGGGGGCCCATGGCCATCCAAAAAGACTTATACTTTCAGTGGTGTGTTGTCTCCTGGCTACAGTTCTGTCATGATTTGCAGAAAATCGTAGCTTTTTTACAGAAATTTAGCACTGATCAAGGCATCACGACATTGTTTATCCCGTATTATGAACAACAAGCTAGTGCTGCCATTGTTACAGTGGGATGAGCATCCAGGGACCAGAGCAGCTGTATGCGGACACTAGCGCTGGAGCCCGGGGAAGGGGGGGGGGGGTAAGTGCATGTTATTCTTTCCATCCTTCCCCTCCCCAACACTTTTGAGTTCACTTGTGAGTTCTCTGTCAATACACACATAATACTCAGAATAAGTAAGAGAAAAATCTATGCTACTAATGTATGGCACGGCGATCAGAGTCCAGCAAAATAATAAATACCTGCCCTGGACCCCTCAGCTAGGTAGCTGAGGGGTCCAGAGCAGGTATTTGTACATTACTCACCTGTCCCGGGGTCCTGATCGGCGTCTTCCGGGTTCGCGGCGTCCTCCGTCTTTCCGGCGCGTCTTCGGGTCTTTCCGGCGGTCCCCATCGGCTTCTTTCGGCTATTTTCGGCTCCAGCCTCGTGATTTTCCGGATTTTGCGCTCTGCTGCCCTCTAGCGGCTGATATGTGTAATACACTTATCAGCAGCTACAGGGATGTTCAGAATGTAGAAAAAGTTTTTTTTTTTTTTTCCCCAATTTTTTTTTCTATTTTCCGCACCCTAACGCCACTGAGTGTTGATCAGTAACGCACGAAAGTGCGCTGCTAATCAGCAACTCCTCCTTTTTGGCGTAGGGTGTTTTTTTTATACTTACTGTAAAAAACACGTAAAAAACACTACATTACACCACACTACATTGAATAAAGTTTGACACTACACCACTACATACCCCATATGCCAATCCCCGTATAAAGATGACCCCCAGGGTGTTTTCGGCGTCAGAGGGATACGTTATTATTGCCTCCGACACCGAAACAGCCAGTGAGGATGAAAGGGGGGATCCTTCTTTCCTCCATTCATCCTCATCATCCAGTGACGTGTCTGGGGGGTAGCGTAGCGTACGCTGCCCCCCAGACACGTCTTTTCCGCCAGTACCGTCCCAATAAGAGATGACGGTATGGCGTGAAATTCTACAAACTCTGTGAGCGTACCTCTGGGTACACTTACAGATTTAGGGTACGTCCACACTGCGGAATGGCGAAGGATAACCCTTCGTGCATTCCGCAGCTGGCACCCGCCGGCGGACTGATGCGGGCGCATGTCTCTATTCGTGTCATAGACTCCATTCTATGCACGGGCGGATTCCGTCGTCCATCCAAAGAATGAATACGTTGGACGGAGAGCGGAATCCGCCCGTGCATAGAATGGAGTCTATGACACGTGTGGATACGTGCGCCTGCATCAGTCAGCCGGCGGGTGCCAACTGCGGAATGCACGAAGGGTTATCTGTCGCGATTCCGCAGTGTGCACGTACCCTTAGAGTGTATGTAGGAAGGGACACCCGAATGCAGCCCCCAGATGCCCCCTCCCCCCCCATCCTCGGAACAAGTGGGAAGATCGTCCGGGAACTGATCTTCCCACTGCTGGATAAAGGTTACCACCTGTACGGGGATAACTTTTATACCAGCAACCCCTCTTCCGGTCCCTCGCTGCCCTGTAGCTTGCGGCACGATACGAAAATATCAGAAGTAGTAATAGCGCCCTAATATTTAGCAGCCATGGAGCGGACCCAGCGCTTCTGGATATGAAGGACCCCGTATCGCACCAGGGCAACATTTTCCAGGTGACGTCCCCCACACTGGAGAAAGGGAGACCCCAGAAGAAGTGCAGAGTGTGGCGTAACAGGGGGATCAGGAAGGACACCATTTACCAGTGTGACACCTGTCCTGATCACCCCGGCCTCTGCATACTGGATCGCTTCAAGGCGCACCACACGTCATCGGAGTTCTACATTATCTAAATTCTGTCCCTTATTCCTATTTCAGGGGTCACGTTGATCCGGGGATTATTCTGATCGCCATTATGGAGTCGGGAAGGAATTTTTACCCTGTGATGAGGCTACTGTCGTCTGCCTCACGAGGGGTTTTTGCCTTCCTCTGGATCAACACAGGTTGAATTTGATGGACACCTGTCATTTTCAACCTTATAAACCAATAATTGGCCTAATACCCCCAAATAAATTAGAATTGTCCCTTTTCCCCAGCTAAGTAGGTATGGCCGCCATTCCCATTAGAGACTTGCCATGATGCAATTACAAGGCCTCTGTGCGGCCAGGACAGTAGAAACCCCCCACAAGTGACCTCATTCTGGAAACTACACCCGATAAGGAATCTAACAAAGGGGGCAGCGGGGATATGGCCCCCTGGTGACGGCCACATTTGGGACGTGAAAATGAAAAAAATTGTATTTTTTATTTTCTCGGCACATGTTCTACGTAAGTGCCTGTCACCAGTGGGGTCCATATCCTCACTGCACCCCTTATTAGATTCCTTATGGGGTGTAGTTTCCAGAATGGGGTCACTTGTCTGGGGTTTCTACTGTCTTGGCAGAACAGGAGCTTTGTAATTGCGACATGGCCTCCATCCTCCATTCCAGCCTCTAAATGGCGCTCTGTCCCTTTGGTGGCGTGCCCTGTGCCCATATGGCACATTATGCCCACATGTGGGGTATTTTCGTACTCAGGGGAAACTACCCTACACGTTTTGTGTTCATTTTCTTTTTTAACCCCTTGTGGAAATGGAAAAAATCAAGGCTAGACCAACATTTAGTGTAATTTTTGTAAAATTTTTACTCTAAATCATTAATCTTGTCATGATTTTTTCATTTTCACAAGGGGCTAAAAGATAAAAAAAAACACAAAATGTGTAGCGCAATTTCCCCTGAGTACGGAAATACCCCACATGTGGACATAAAGCGCCGTGCGGGTGCAGGGTAAGCCTCCGAAGGGAAGGAGCGCCATTTGGTTTTTGAAGGCTGGATTTGGATGGAATGGATTTCGAGGGGCCATGTTGCATTCAAAAGGCCTCTGTGTTGCCAAGACAGTTGAAACCCCCCACAAGTGACCCCATTATGGAAACTGCACCCCTCAGGGAATGTAACAAGGGGTGTAGTGAGCATATGGACCCCACTGGTGATGGGCACAAATGTGGAACAATGTGGCGTGAAAATGAAATATTACATTTTTTACACTATAATGTTGGTTTAGCCTTGAATTTATCATTTTCACAAGGGGTTAAAAGAGGGGAAAATAACTAAATGTGTAGAGCAATTTCCTCCGAGTCCGAAAATACCCCACATGTGGACATAAAGCGCCATGTGGGCGCAGGGCAAGCCTCCGAAGGGAAGGAGCGCCATTTGGATTTTGGAGGTTGGATTTGGCTAGAATGCATGATGAACGCCATGTCGCATTTACAGAGCCCTCGTGCTGCCAAAACACTGGAAACCCCCCACAAGTGACCCCATTCTGGAAACTGCACCCCTCAGGGAATCTAACAAGGGGTGCACCGAGGATATGGACCCCTTGATGACGGGCACATTTGTGCCATGAAAGTGAAAAAATGAAATTTTTTACTTTTACGTCACATTGTTCCACATTTGTGCCCGTCACCAGTGGGGTCCATATGCTCACTGAACCCCTTGTTAGATTCCCTGAGGGGTGTAGTTTCCAGAATGGGGTCACTTGTGGGGGGTTTCCAGTGTCTTGGCAGCACGAGGGCTCTGTAAATGCGACATGGCCCTTGAAATCCATTCCAGTGAAATTCAGCTTCCAAAAGCCAATTGGCGCTCCTTCCCTTTGGAGGCTCATCCTGCGCCCGCTTGGCACTTTATGTCCACATGTGGGGTATTTCCGTACTCAGGAGAAACTGCGCTACACATTTTGTCTCTTTTTTCCTCTTATCCCTTTAAGAAAATGAAAAATTGAAGGCTAGAACAACGTTTTAGTGTAAAAAATAAATTTTTCTTTTTTCACCCATATTGTTCGGAAAATCTGTGAAGCACCTGTGGGGTCCAAATGCTCACCGCACCCCTTGTTACATTCCTTGAGGGGTGTAGTTTTCTAAATGGTGCCCCTTTAGGAGTGTTTTTGATGTTTTGGCACCCCAGAGCCTCTGCCAACCTGAAGTGGTACAGTCAGAAATGACCAAATATAACGGAGGCGTTGAAATTCACTAGGCGCTCCTTTGTATCTGAGGCTTGTGGTTGTGTCAAATAGCGCAATAGGGTCACATATGGGGTATTTCTATAAACTGCAGAAACGGGGCAATAATTATTGGGGTGCATTTTTCTGGTAATAGGTTTATAATTATGAAAAATATTGGATTACAATAAAATCTCTGCACAGAAAATAAAATTTTTCAAATTTCTTACACACTTGGCTTTTATTTCTGTGACTCCCCTAAAGGGTTAAAACACTTTCTGGATGTGCTTTTGCAGAGTGTGGGGGTGCAGTTTCTGAAATGGGGTGCTTTGTGGGGCTTTCTAACATACAGGCCCCTCAAATACACTTTAACTTATAAACCTGAACAGGTCCCTAAAAATATCTGATTTTGAAATTTTACAGAAAATTTGGAAATTTGCTGCTAATGTTTTAAGCTTCCTATTGTCTAAAAAAAATGAAGGATCGTTTAATAAATGCCTCCAACATAAAGTAGACATGTTGCTAATGCTATTTAATATATAATTTATGTGGTATAACCACTTTCTGTATACGCAAAAAAGTTTCAAAGTTGGAAAAATGCAGTTTTTCACATTTTTTCACATTATTTGGGTTTTTTTCATAAAGATTCGTTATGAGTATCGACTCCAATTTACCAGAAATGTAAAGCCGGATGAATCAGCCGGATAGGTTAAAGCATCCCGAAGTTATTAATGAATAAAGTGACACTGGTCATATTCATAAAATTTGTCTCTGTCATTAAGGCCATTTCAGGCTCTGTCCTTAAGGGGTTAAAGGGGAACTATGAGCAGGTTAGACAAATCTAACCTGATGATAGCCCCCTATAGCACCGGGGACGCTGAGGAGGAGGTTATGCTTCTTATCATAACTGTAATAGCAGACAATATATAAACCAGATCAATTCATTTCAAGATCCTTATATGGAAAGAATACATATAAATGTCTGCTCCCCGAATCTGAATATATTTGGGAAGGCCAATTATTAGATTTGTAACCATATCATGAGTCAACTGATCTCTTAACAATTCTGAATCTATTATTAGGCAGATCACATCCAGCTGTCACATTACACCCATCTCTGAAATGAACTAGGTGTGCATCTCTGCAGTATTGTAATGAGACCAAATATACACTTGTTTGCCTAGCTACTGTGGGAACATTACAATCATGTTGTGCTCCTTCCTACATGTCATAACATAACATACATTTGGTCTATATAGTGATATGCAACCCGTTTTTTGTCATGGCAATACAGTTGCAGGGCAAAGTAAGTGCACTTTAACATTGGTCACTAATTAATAGAGCATCACATTTTGCAGTTTCCATTCTGGTCACTAGGTCCAGGCCCGTCCTTTGGGTAGATGGCGCCCTGTGCACAATTTCCTTTTGGCGCCTCCTCTAAATCATAAATAAAAGTCATATAACAACAGCATACTGCTCCTGCTTGGAAATCAAGGACGCATCAGAGTTGCCGGCCTGCACGATTCTGTAATGCCTGTGACTTTTTCACACTTCCCAGCCCAGCCTAGCTGATCTCCAGCCTGTCGCCAGCCTACCTAATTTCCAGTCTGTCCCCAGCCTAGCTGATTTCCAGCCCATCCCCAGCCTAGCTGATCTCCAGCCTGTCACCAGCCTACCCAATTTCCAGTCTGTCCCCAGCCTAGCTGATTTGCAGTCTGTCCCCAGCCTAGCTGATTTCTAGCCCATCCCCAGCCTACCTGATTTCCAATCCGTGCCCAGCCTAGCTGATTTCTAGCCCATCCCCAGCCTAGCTCATTTCTAGTCCATCCCCAGCCTAGCTGATTTCCAGCCCGTGCCCAGCCTAACTTATGTCCAGATCATCAACAGCCTAGCAGATTTCCATCCCGTCCCCAGCCTGGCAGATTTCCAGCCTGTCCCCAGCCAAGCTGATTTCCAGCCTTTCCCCGGACTATCTGATTTTAAGCTTTTCCCAGGCCTAGCTTATTTCCAGCCTGTCCCCAGTCTAGCTGATTTCAAGCCTGTCCCCAGCCTAGCTCATTTATAGCCTGTTCCAAGCCTAGCTCATTTATAGCCTGTTCCAAGCCTAGCTCATTTATAGCCTGTTCCAAGCCTAGCTCATTTATAGCCTGTTCCAAGCCTAGCTCATTTATAGCCTGTCCCCAGCCTAGCTAATTACTAGCCCATCCCCAGCCTAGCTGATTTCCTGCCCGTACCCAGCCTAGTTGTTTTCCAGCCCATCCTCAGCCTAGCTGATATCAAACCCATCCCCAGCCTAGATCTTGGAGACCATGTGCCTCGAGATGTGATGGTAAAAGCGCAGTAACCTTCATAGCTTCTCCAGTGACTTTTGTGTCTCAAACTCAAATACACTGAAATACACATTGGCCACATAAAAAAATGTGGTCAAGGTTGCAGGCCACTCCTAATGCTTATTGAAGTGTGTGTGCAGCGTTGCAGACACTGTCAGAGTGGCATAAATTTCCAGGCGCTGAACACTGAAAGCTGTAAACTTGTATCAGCAGTGACAACCTGCTCAGCCAATCACTGGCCACATGGCTGTCCCATCTCAGTCAGTGATTGGCTGAGCCAGAGCCGGCGTCAGAACCTGGCTTAACTGGGCAAGTGACGGGGCCCACAGCATCCATTGTGGCCCATTTCCACCGGGCTGCTTTCTTTCTTCACTGAGCCTGGCTAGAGGTGGGGAGCATTCACCTCCCTGCTCGGCCAGCCAGTGTCTCCTCCGTGCTGCAGATCAGCCTGCTCTGCACTCTCTGCACCTTTCTGCCCTGGCCCAGACCTGATTAGAGGAGGCCAGAGAAGCAGCTCAGCTCCTGGGCCAGGAGACTGGTAAGTGTACTAAGTGGAGGGGGGTCAGTGTTTTGTGGGGTGTTTAGAGACCATGTGACTCTCCAATTGCTGCACAACTCCAACTCCAATCATGCAGTGCTAGCAGGACATGATGGGAGTTGTAGTTTGACAACAACTTAAGAGTCACTTATTGGGAAACAGTGACTTGTGGGACAGTTTATTAGAACAGTGTTCTCTAACATGTGACTTTCCAGTTGTTGAAAAACTAAAACTCCCACCATGCATTGCTGGCAGGACATAATGGGAGTTGTAGTTTGACAACAGCTGTAAAACCACTGATTGGGAAACAAAGATTTAGGAGGAGAGTTTATTTAGTGCAGTGTTCTCCAACATGTGTCTCTCCAGTTGCTGAAAAACTACAACTTCCATCATCCACTGCTGTCAGGACATGTCAACTGTCGAGCCACTGGTTGGGAAACACTGATTTATGGGGACAATGGCACAATTTATCTTGGGGGGCAGTGGCACAATTTATCTGGGGGGGGGGCAGTGGCACAGATTATTGTGGGGAGGGGAGTAGTGGCACAGTTCAAAAGGGCAAAGTTCTTTTTTCACAACGAGAGAGGGCCTTACTACAGATTAAAGCCCAAGAGGACATCAAGGTTTGGGGTTGCTCTGCTGTTTTAGTGCATGGGAGCTTTTCACATAATGAATTCAAAGGTGTATCAAAACAAGTTAGAAAGAATGTCAGCTTGAGATACACTGGGTGGTGCAACAAGACAATGGCTCAAAGCACATGTAGATCAGCTAAAGAATGGATGAAAAAGATGCGGTAAACAAAGAAAACTTGTATACAGCCTAGTAGAAAGAGAACAAGTTAAAATGGAAAAAAGATTAACGTTCACCTTAAACTTTGTGATTAAACTTATTTGGCATAGAGTGAAGAGGTCCATGGTTTCCATAGTCTTGTAATTTTTGAGGTAGAATTTGAAGCAGGAGAAAGAAAAGTTTCATATGCACATTGTAAATTTACTCAGTTTATTACTACAAAAATTGAAGGAGGATTGGGTGACTTCCATGTTTGAGCTAATGCTAGTCTGGCTGCAATTAGTATATGGTGAATAGTCGTTCTTGTGGCAATAGGAAATTATTCTAAGTTTTCTTTGTTTTTTTCTATTTTAGGCCTCTTTAAGGCCTTGTTTGTAAAAAAAAAAATTATTTTGAAAAATTTTTGAATAAAAATTTAAAGTTTAAAAAAAGAAAAAGATGCTGTAATGAGACATGGGACGTTCATGCAAAGAATCCCTGAAACGTTGATGAACCGAAACACATTTGCAGAGATAAATTTCCCACAATTCCTATTCAACAATGTGCAAATCCTGTTTATAGCTACAGGAAAAGTTTGGCTGAGGTGACTTTTATTACTTTTTCTCTCTGCACTGTGGATGTTTTACTCAGTGAGCTCAATAAAAGACACACATTTCCCAACACTTTGTCATTTGTCTTCCTCTATAATTGCGATCTAGTAATCAATGCAGAATTGCAAATAATCCCAAAGAATTCAACTACTTTTCTCTGCACTGTGGATGTTTACCCATTGTGCTCAATAAAAGATGCGAACAGTACAACTCTTTATGTGTTATTAGTTTAGTTAGGGAGGTTTCACACCTGCATTTGTCTCCCTTCATGAATAGATCTGCCCATATTAAATGAACAGATAAGCACTAAAGGATGAGCAAACTGATTGCAAAATTTTTTAATAGTCCGTTTGCATTCTGGCTTTAAAAACAGAAAGTTTACATCAGTTTTTTCAGTCAGCATCTATTTCCATATCTTTTTATATTCCTTCTTGGTCTCTTACTTCTTCTGTGCAGGCTCAGTGTAAAAAACTGATGATGACAGATAACTTGCAAACGGACATGAATGAAAATACCTTCCATTTAGATCCATTATAATTAGAGATGAGTGAACCGGGTTCGGGTTCGAGTCGATCCGAACCCGAACGACCGGCATTTGATTAGCTGGGGCTGCTGAACTTGGATAAAGCTCTAAGATTGTCTGGAAAACATGGATACAGCCAATGACTATATCCATGTTTTCCACATAGCCTTAGGGCTTTATCCAACTTCAGCAGTTACCGCTAATCAAATGCCGAAAGTTCGGGTTCGGATGGACTCAAGCATGCTCCAGGTTCGCTCATCTCTAATTATAATTGACTGTAATGTAAAAAAAAAAAAGGGAAAAAAAAAGATGTGCACTTTCTGTTCGTGTTCCATTTGGACAAAAAATTTGTTCATGAATAGAGATGAGGGAACCTGGAGCATGCTCGAGACGATCCGAACCTGAACTTTCGGCATTTGATTAGCGGTGGCTGCTGAAGTTGGATAAAGCCCTAAGGCTATGTGGAAAACTTGGATATAGTCATTGGCTGTATCCATGTTTTCTAGACAACCTTAGAGCTTTATCCAAGTTCAGCAGCCCCAGCTAATCAAATACCGAACGTTTGGGTTCGAATCGACTCGAACCTGAACCCGGTTCGCTCATCTCTATTCGTGAATGAATTTTAGGTCTGTCTAAAAAAAGCGAAACACTGACAGATATGAGGCAAATGGAGCACAATAAAAACCCATTGAAATGAATGGGGAGTTTGACGGACCTCTTGACAGGTCCCATTTCTCTGTTATCAAAACGAAAAGAAAAAAGAATTGTGGCAAAGGGTAAAACCTTAATATGAACCCAGCCTAACTGACAGGTTGGTCATATCAAGCAACAAAGGTAGTATTATTGGAATCTTACACCATGTCTCTTAACCTTTTGTAATATTGTAATATTAAAAAGTTTACTGAAGATAACAAGTTTAGCCAACTTTTATATGATATTTTTAGAAAATGTTCAACATGAATCTGGGTCTATTTGTTTAGTATGAGTGGATACCAATCCTTATATTCAGACATTTAATAATGAGCATGGGACTATAAATTACCTGTCCTAATCTAGCTTCTAGGTAATTGTTTTCTATTGTATTCAATTTTATATAGCCATATCATTAAATAATAGGGGACCATATGTCTTTTGCTCTATATTATGGCACATGTCTGTCTCTAGTTTGACATATCAACCCTATTATTAGGTAAGTCCGTCCCCAAGATGACAGCTGATGACTGATACCAGCCAGACTATATGTATTTCGCCTAAGGATGGTTGGGCTGTCTACAGATGTGTATCTCTAGCAGTGCAAGAGGAAGACTAGGTATACTGGTTACATCTCTACTGAGCACTCAATGTCTAACAGTAACTGCAACAGCAAACAGGAATTTATTACCTATAAATAGAAGAAAAACCTGTGGTGTAACTAATGCCCCAAATCTGTTGTAGGAACCATCTTATATATGGCTCACTTTTTGGCACCCCACTGTAATAAGATACAGGTTCAAATATGATATTATTTAGTAATTACTAAAATAATTTATATATCGTGTCAAAACATACGAGATATGTCCAGTATAAAGGTGCTCAATGCTTGGGAATCTGGTCAATGGAGAACAAAACTATACTCACCAGTTTATTGCTCACTCACTGCTAGCCCAGTGTCGTTGTCCCCCGGATATGCTTACATGATTATATAGCATATGCTGCAGCCAATCACTGGCCTCAATGGTTTTATGTCATATACTGCTGAGGTCAGTGATTGGCTGTGGCAGAGACACGTGACCTCATCATTGATGCAGCCCCGTATATAAAGCCTGGCAGAGGGGACGGGAATGGCAGCACTGGAAGCAGCGAGATAAATAAGTGTAACTTTTTTTTTTTTTTTTTTAACCTCAGTCTGAAATAAATCAACCCCTTAATTCATACAGACAAATGATCAATTATCATGATTATCAGAAAAAATCATGAAGTTTCAGCTGGATGCAAAAACATGACGTGACGCACCTTGCGTAACACCTGTATTGCTTGCAAATTTTGTCATGGATTTTGTGGAGCTTTTTAGTCTAATCCCATAAGGTATTTTTCAACCATATGTGATCTTTGCCTAAAGACTAACACAAATAGTCATTTTTGTGTGCAACAATGCTAAAATGTCACAAATTTTCTTTAGTGTGAAAATAAAGTGATTGCAATAAAATGTCCCTGAGATTTCCTCTGATGATGCTAGATTAAAAATGGTGCTAAACAGTGGCATACAGAGAAGATGTAAATGATCCCATTATAGTGCTGTGTTTTGCCAACCAGGACAGAAGAGCCTGGTGTTTTTTTTCTCCCCTTAGGTCATTTGACGTCACCTCATTTTAGTGAGGATGCAATTTCTGATATCTCCCCTAGCAGCTGACTATATGGAGTACAACTCTCTATGAAGTGCAGCTTCCCCTTCACTGTTTACCAGGCATAGCTCCGTGCAGTTTTAGTGGCTGTACCTGGTATTGCAGCTTTCAAATGAATAGGACTGACCTGCAGTACCAGGCACAGCCATTAAAAAATGTACACAGCACATGCACATGGCGGTCAACAGCAGCTGATACACCAGTAACTAAAGGTCACCCATAAGAAATTTGGGTGGTGGGTCTAGATCCGCAGGCATGGCCATGGGCATTTTGTATTGTTTTATACACATCAAAACCAAACCAAAACTTGTTCTAAATAGTATGACTGGACTTGTTGGCAACACTCTCTGAGTCCAAAACCTTGGCATTTGACTCCCAGCAGCTGGGGAAGTTAGATACCACCCTAGGGAGTCCTGGAAAACATGGACACAGCTATAAGCATGTGTTTTCCTTGCAGCCCTAGGGTGCCATCCAACTCCTCCAGCCACCGGGAGTCAAATACCTAAGGTTGGTGTTCAGAGAACATTCCTCAACAGTTCAGCAAGTCTGCTTAGGGTGCTAACACACACGACCGATTCGCAGCAGAGCAGCAGCAGATCTGAAGCAGATTTGATGCTGTGTTCAGTTATTTACATCAAATCTGCTGCGGATCTGCTGCGTATTGCAGCAGAAAATTCACTGCGATACGGTGTGTGTGAAGCTACCCTAAAGGAGGAACTCCAGGTAGAGGTTAAAAAAATTAAACCTCTGCAGACGCATACAGCATTAAATACCAAAAATCCATTTGTTTTGGGGGGTTTTGTTCTGTTTTGTGTTTCTGTACTGTTTGAGCAGTTGTACACAGTACTACAGGTTCTAGAATGCAATGCTTTCCCTCAGCTGTTCATCACAGTCCCCCACCCTGCACATTCCCTGCCCAAATCTACTGCAGAACATATAGGCTGTGTTCACACATTGCAGTTTCATTGTGTTACTGAATTATTTGCAGTCCTTTATCATTTCATTGTAGTCCCACCCACACAGCACGCTGTATTTTCTACCTGTAACACCACACAGCACACTGTATTCTCTCCCTGTAACACCACACAGCACGCTGTATTCTCTCCCTGTAACACCACACAGCACGCTGTATTCTCTACCTGTAACACCACACAGCACGCTGTATTCTCTACCTGTAACACCACACAGCACGCTGTGTTCCCTATGTGTAACACCACACAGCACACTGTATTCTCTACCTGTAACACCACACAGCACGCTGTATTCTCTACCTGTAATACCACACAGCACTGTATTCTCTACCTGTAACACCACACAGCACGCTGTATTCTCTACCTGTAACACCACACAGCACGCTGTATTCTCTACCTGTAACACCACACAGCACGCTGTATTCCCTATGTGTAACACCACACAGCACACTGTATTCTCTACCTGTAACACCACACAGCACGCTGTATTCTCTACCTGTAATACCACACAGCACGCTGTATTCTCTACCTGTAACACCACACAGCATGCTGTATTCTCTACCTGTAACACCACACAGTACGCTGTATTCTCTACCTGTAACACCACACAGCACGCTGTATTCTCTACGTTCAACACCACACAGCACACTGTATTCTCTACCTGTAACACCACACAGCACGCTGTATTCTCTACCTGTAACACCACACAGCACGCTATATTCTCTACCTGTAACACCACACAGCACGCTATATTCTCTACCTGTAACACCACACAGCACGCTGTATTCTTTACCTGTAACACCACACAGCACATTGTATTCTCTATCTGTAACACCACACAGCACGCTGTATTATCTGCCTGTAACACCACACAGCACACTGTATTCTCTACCTGTAACACTCCACAGCACGCTGTATTCTCTCCCTGTAACACCACACAGCACGCTGTATTCTTTACCTGTAACACCACACAGCACACTCTATTCTTTACCTGTAACACCACACAGCACGCTGTATTTTCTACCTGTAACACCACACAGCACATTGTATTCTCTACCTGTAACACCACACAGCACGCTGTATTCTCTACCTGTAACACCACACAGCACGCTGTATTCTCTACCTGTAACACCACACAGCACACTGTATTCTCTACCTGTAACACCACACAGCACACTGTATTCTCTACCTGTAACACCACACAGCACGCTGTATTCTCTACCTGTAACACCACACAGCACACTGTATTCTCTACCTGTAACACCACACAGCACGCTGTATTCTCTACCTGTAATACCACACAGCACACTGTATACTCTACCTGTAGCGCCACACAGCACACTGTATTCTCTACCTGTAACACCACACATCACCCTGTATTCTCTACCTGTAACACCACACACCACGCTGTATCCTCTACCTGTAACACCACACAGCACGCTGTATTCTCTACCTATAACACCATACAGCACACTATATTCACTACCTGTAATGCTGATACTGGAATAAAGTAAAGAACTTTTTGAATTTTTTTTTTCTTTTCATTTCCACGCACATATTATGATCAAGCATCTTTTATCTTTGAAGTTGAGCCCCACAATAAGGCTCCAATCCTCTCTGCCATTTAGCATCATTTACTTGTGTTACTGCATCATTTTTGTGAATAAGCTGCAGTACTGCAATGACACTCCAGCATGTGTGAACACAGCCCTAATTTCACTGCATACTTCTGTACAATCAGAGAAATCAGTGTAACACCTGCTTCTGGCCGGTCAGAGATGGTGAATCACTCAGGGGATTGGGGGATCCAGCCAAGCCTCCTGTGACATTACGTCCGGTTTGCATCATCACCCTGTGCTCAGCAAATACACACAATGTGAGACAGAGGCATGGAATATTTATCTCATACAGTGGGAGAGCAGTGGGAGGAGACAATGTGGATTGGCACAGAGGCCATTTTCTTCACTTCCTGGATTTCTATCAGCTACCAGTGTGGCAGAACCATACAGATACGGTAATGCATTGTATAGACACATCTATATAACTTTTAATGTACTTTTAATAGAAAACAAATTTTCCTTATCCGGAGTTCCCTTTTAACTCTAGTTATAACCCAGTATTAGAAGTTTCCATTTTGATCATATGCTCTCTGTATTGTATATCATGTACTATGTACTGTTTAAAATGGAACTTGACTTAATACATCTTTCTAGATAATTGTATACCATGTTTGTTTTTGTTTTTTTTAAATAAAGACAACTGTATCTGGTAAGTACAGTGGTATTTTTCTCAATAAATATGACAGAAGTTCCAAACAGGCACTATGATGTAGATATAGTGGGAGCTTCAATGGGAACTGAGCTGCAGTAAAATGCACAGTGACTCTGGCCCTATTTATTGTGTATAAGGTGGCGCTGCTGCAGGTCTTAACAGCTGTTGGCAGGGGTGTCCCCCGTATCAGATGGTCTTTCCGAATGATAGACTCTGAATTTAAGAAAAAAAAAACGGTAAATCTTTTTAAGACAGTTCTGTCTGTAAAAAGAGGTAGGTAAAAAAAAAAGTTTGGCATGTGAAAGACACCTGTCAAAAGTTTTACTCATACTTGACCTATCGCTAGATATGGCTAGGATAAGCTTGTGCTTTAGCATGTCACTCTTTGTCTCCGTGTGATTGCAACTAAGGACAGGCTTATGGCCTAAAACAGGACAGAGAACGCAGGAAGAGAAGCACTCAGCACTTAGTGTGCTTCTCCTGGCTATATCTAGAGATGGTGGGGGTCTTAACACCCAGACCCCACAGGGTCACAGGGACACAGCAAAAGTTTTTTTTATAATGGCAGAAACATTTAAGGAATAAAACTAGTGGACATTACAACCCACAAACTAGCTTTTTTTTACTGGACAATTCATTGACAATGAAATCTGGGCACAGACAACCCCCCCTCCTCCCCAACTCCTGTTAATCCATAGCACTCATTTATGTTCCTATTACAGCTGCAATATAACATCCATTCAGGTTTACTGTTCATGATATATGTAATAAAATAATTTTATTATAAAATCATTATATGTTCAATTATCTGAAAATTGCATTCACAAAATATAGTTCTAAACTCCCTTTTTTATATCCCTAATGATCTGGGGTTTCCATGCTAAAGTGAAATAAAAGGCCAGTGGTTGTCTAGTAGTGGAGAAGAATATTACATACTGTATGGTGTTCATGCTCTTCACTGCAGTAAAGTATCATTAACCTATTTTTGTAATTACTGGGCTATATAACGACATTCTTTTACAGGTTAGCATGCTATCTTTTATGGGAAATATTTGTACCATGTGAGTTAAAGTGTGCCTGTTGTTATAATTTTCAAAATCTAAATCAACAGTAGATGGGATAGAAAACAAGTTTGCAATATACATTCATTTTTTTTTTGTTATGTTATCATGCTGTAAAACAAAGCTATACTTACCAGAAATCCAGGTCCAGTCTCCTGAAGCTTTTCAGTCTTGTGCTGCTTGAAAAAAGAGACTAAACACAATGGGGGAGATTTATCAAACTAATGTAAAAGTAGAATTGTCTTAGTTGCCCCTAGCAACCAATCACATTCCACCTTTCATTTTTCAAAGAATGTAAAAGTGGAATCTGATTGGTTGCTAGGGGCAACTTAGGCAATTCTACTTTACACCAGTTTGATAAATCTCCCCCATGAAGTCTGACCAGTACAGAAAGTAACTGCTCAATGTGTCCATCAATCACATGACTGCCTTCTCTGTGAGTGCACAGATGGGAAACAATGGACTTCCTGTGTTTAGACAGAACACAGAAAGTACTGTGTTTTCCATGATAGCTAAAAAAAAAAAATGTAAATTGCAAATGTGCTTTATTTCATATCTACTGTTGATTTAGGTTTTAACCCCTTGCCGCAAAATGACACTCCTGGAACGTCATGTAAAGCAGGTAGTTCCCGCAACATGGCGTTCCAGGAACGTCATGCTGTCTCTGCATCCCCCCACTGTCGCTAGCGGCGATCAGGCAGCAGGAGGAGGCTGTGTCACACAACCTCCTCCTGCTGCTACTGGCCAGAGGGGAGCCGCTCCCCCCGGGCAGTTAACCCCATAGGTCCCGATCCCGCAGATCGGGAAAGGGAGCAGCAAGAAAGGCCAGCACGGGGGGGGCGGCGCCCGCCCCCTGATCTGGGCCCCCCCGCGTGCTGGCCCGCCCGCCAAGAGCTGAGGGAAATCACCATTTCCGTGCAACTTCGTTATAAATGGTGATACATTAAAAGTCAACAGGAGATTTCATAGCAGGTGGGGATGCCAAACACTCAACAGCACATAATGTAGCAGCAGTTTCGTGCGCATGCATGCTTCATCAGACATCGGCCCTCCTGCAAATCCTATTTTACCTGGGACTTTTGAGAGGGGCAACGTCTGCTGAAGTGCGCATGCATGTGAAACAGCTGCTACGTTCTGTGCTGTTCAGTGTTTGGCATCCCCACCTGCAATGAAATATCCTGCTGACTTTTAATGTATCACCAGAAATAAACAATGATTGCCCTCAGCTCTTCCTTTAGAAATGTTGCTATATGTTACCTCTACCGCGTTACCCAGAAACATAGAAAATTGCATAACAAACACTGACAGCACATAGTGAATGAATTAGTCACCAAACAATTAAAGTGATAGAATAAGTATCAGGGAACCGTGAGTTATACATAGGAGAATCCAACGAATGCTGCCGTACAACCTAGTAAAATCAAAAGCACTGAAAATTACAAATTGTGTTTGACAAAGTAAACAGTATAAATATACGTTCACCAATTACTCAGCGAGCCATCAATGGATCCACTTCTTGTTAACCACCTGTATTAATTATATACATCGATCAGCCAAAACATTAAAACCACTGACGTAGAGGTCAAGGGAATAACACTGATTTTCACAACAGCATCTGTCATCGGGTGGGATTAAAAAAAAAACAGAGAACAGAGAACAGTTGAAATAGAAAATGTCAGACTTTTTCTTTTGACGTTTTTTTTTTCTTTCTTTTTGGGATGTTTTTGAACCGTTTATCATAGCTTGTTTGTGACATGTTTTAAGCTCTAGAATAAGCTGTAGCTTAAAAGTCCTAATGAGGCTGCTGCAAGTAACCAACCTCATGTAAAAGTGACAGTGATCACCCGAAGACCAGGCAAATGCCCAATTTGTCTTATCATGTGTTTAGAACCTGCTTTAAAATTTATCTTTATCGGCCACACATCTCCCTGTGTAAAGAGAGTTTGTGCAGCCGAGAAAGACAAAGTGAAACTGACAGCACAGATATGTATATATCCGTTCTGTCACTTTTCAGGTCACAAGCAGCAGTCTATACTTTTGCTGCTTATAATCCGACATCTGGAAATGCAAAGATTGTTCATGCAGCCCATCTGCTTGATTTATTGTAAAGTGTAAATGCACAGCAAACGAGATGCCGATTTCGCTGATCAGCGCTCGTTTGTGGCCCCCAAGGGCAAGAAATCTCTCTATTTGAAAAGATTCTTAGGTGCCAACCACAACATTTCACGCTAATTGGGAGGGTTACTACAGACTCCCCCTATTCTCCTCCACCTTCAGCACATGCCCGCTCAGTCTGATTCTGGCTAATAGCAATTGTCTATAGGGTGTATCCATGTTTTTCAGGACTCCCTAGGGCTACATCCAACTTCTTCAGCCACCAGTAATCAAATGTTGCAACCCATGCATGCTCAAGGTTCACTCATCTCTAATCCTGAAGCGTACATTAAATGGATCCCTAGCCCACCATATACCTGACAGAAGCCAAAATTGTGTAATTTTGGCCTCCTTTAGGCATATATGCAACAAGACCTGCTGGATGGAATAATTCAGTTCTCTGCTCTATTCCATTGGGCTGGATAGAGTAAAAGAAAGTATACCACATGGTACAAGTCCTTTTACAATAGGACCCAATAAATGATGGACGTCTCTAAGTGGCATCTGTCATAAATAGAGATGAGCGAACCGGGTTCGGGTTCGAGTCGATCCAAACCCGAACTTTCGGTATTTGATTAGCTGGGGCTGCTGAACTTGGATAAAGCTCTAAGGTTGTCTGGAAAACATGGATACAGCCAATGACTATATCCATGTTTTCCACATAGCCTTAGGGCTTTACCCAAGTTCAGCAGCCACCGCTAATCAAATGCTGAAAGTTCGGGTAGGGTGGTAGGGTGGTAGCACTGTTAAGACCATGATTCATCAGCTTTTTAAAGGGGTTATCCAGCACTACAAAAACATGGCTACTTTCTTCCAGAGACAGACCCTCTCTTTTCTTCACAGTTTTGGTGTAGGTTAGGTAACTCAGTTCCATTCAGATGAATGGATCATAATTGCCAACCACACCTGAACTAGAGACAAGAATGGCGCTGTCTCTGGAAGAAAATGGACATGTTTTTGTAGCGCTGGGGGCCACAAACGCGCTGGACATGGACAAAAGCGCTGGACATGTTTATTGGACGTGGGGGCCACAAACGAGCGCTGATTAGCGAGATCGGCATCTCGTTTGCTGTGCATTTACACTTTTTGTAACTCAGTTCCATTGAAATGAATGGATCATAATTGCAAACCACACCTGAACTGGAGACAAGAGTGGTGCTGTCTCTGGAAGAAAGTGGACATGTTTTTGGATAACCCCTTTAACTATACCTCCAGGCTCAATGGGGCACCCAACGCCAAACTGTGCTATAATTTGATCACATACATACTACAGCAACCTTCTGGAGTGTAAGACTTCCACTGTACTGTGTTAAAAATGTTGTGTGAAAGCATTTTAAAAATCCTGTTTTATTTGTTTAATCCTTACAAGTACAGAGGATTGCCTATTTATAGCGTACCCATTTGCCAGCAGCCCAACAAAGATAACAAAGTGTGATCTTGCCTTGAATTAAAGGGAATCTGTCAAAACCTGGGCCCTACCTAAGGTGCTGACAGTGTACTGTAGTTGGCAGTCCTCTAGTGAGCATGTTACTTTTTGGTAATTTGTCTGTGGAATCTCAGGTCTCCTCCTGTAATGAAGCATCAAAGAGGAGTTGTGGCTCAGCGTTTGTGCCGCACTCTAGCACGCCTCATCACTCCTTCCTCCTCCTGTTTCATGAATAATCAATGCTCACTCAGCTGTCAGTAAGTATTTGCAAACAGAGGACTGATCTGCAATCAGATATAGTTGAAATGCCTAGCCATGTTGGAGCTGTGGTCTAGGGGTAAATCACCTGTCTAGAGACCAGAAACACTTTGCTTTCTTCGGTTCAAATCCCCTGATGGAATCTAAATATAGTTATTCCTTTTTTTCCCAGTCAGGTACAAAATAGTTTCTAAATTCTTTTTTTAATACAATGATGAGAAATTTTTTTTTAATAAGAAATATTTTTTTATTTTTTTCATTTTTGAATAAAAGAAAAACTAAACTAATTTGGGCCTGGTTGGGAATTGTTTGCACTTTAAAAAATTATACAATAATGAGAAGAAAAAAAAACTATATTTATAACATTTCCATCAGGGGAATCAAACCAAAGAAAATAAACTGTTACTGGTCTCTATACAGGTGATTTACCCCTAGACCTAAGCTCCAACACAGGCTAGGAGGTTCAACTATATATGATTGCAGATCAGTCCTCTATTGGCAGATGTTGACTGAGAGCTAAGCGAGCAGACAGCCAGGCAGCGTTGATTATTTATGAAGGAGAGGGAGGAGGAAGCAGTGGTGAGGCGTGTGGCACAAACACTGCGCGACAACTCCTCATTGACTCTTTATTACAGTAGGCGACACGAATCCACTGAACATACAAATAACCAAAAGTCAACATGCTCACTAGGGGACTGCCAACTACAGCACACTGTCAGCACCTTGGGTAGGGCTTGAGTGCTGACAGATTCCCTATAAATTGAAATCACTGTTGTCTATTCGACTACCCTGTAATATATGTATTATAGTCTGCATATTTGTATGTAACAAAAACCTGTTAAAGCTGGAAATGCGCAATGGCACAATGCTAAGGTTAAAGAGCATCTCCATTCATAAAGTGCATAAATATTATTAGTGTTAATACACATTCCAAAAATAAGTGACGAGGAACACTCCCCAAAAAACCTGATACATTGTGTTATGCCTAAGGGGGACTGTGCATGACAAAGAACATCGAAAAGAGAATCTCTGAGTCATGCACTGCCCTCTTTGGCTCTGCACTTGGAATGTGAATTGCAGCCAGCAGATTGACTTTAAAAAAGCAATGACATTGCTAGGATATCCTTTCACTTGCTGATTGATGGGGCTCTTTTTACCTGGACCATAACACAAATGAAGGGGCAAAAGAACTAGTTAAAGGGGTATTGCAAGCAGAAACATTTATCGAATACTCAGCCAAGGCAGAGAAAAAACATAAAAATAAAAGAATATTTTACTCTCCTATCCCTCCATCACCGTTGCTCTCCCAGTGCACAGTGTTTGCTGTGTTTGGGATTGGCATGTAGCAATCATTGGCAATACCATGCACTGACCCCAAAGAAAGTGCTGTGCTTCAGGACCAGTTCAGTTAGAACAGTGGCAGGAGGGTAAGCAAAGGTGAGTATATGTTTTTTATGTTTTTCACCAACATGAGCACAATTTTAGATAAAAGTTACTGCCTGTAATACCCCTTTAGGCATTGTAGCTCTGGTTTCCCAGAGTTGGACACTCCATTAAAGGGAATCTGTCATCTTCCGGGCCCTACCTAAGGTGCTGACAGTGTGATGTAGTTGGCAGTCCCCTTGTGAGCATGGTACCTTTTGGTTATTTGTCCGTGCAGTGGATTATGCACAATCTCAGGTCTCCAGCTGTAATGAAGAGTCAAACAGGAGTCATTTGTGCCACACTTTGGCACGCCTCACCACTCCTTCCTCCTCCATGAATAATCAGTGCTGCCCGGCCTCCTGCTTGCTCAGCTGTCAGCCAGTGTCTCTGATTGCAGATCAGTCCTCTGTAGGCAGTTTATGTCGGAAAAAAACACTCACATAAAGTCGAATCCAAATTTGTTGGAGCTGTGGTCTAAAGACCTGCCAGCAGTTCATTCTCTGGTTCAAATCTCCTGATGGAAATGAAACATAGGTATTTTTTTCCATTATTGTATCATTTTTAAGGCCATGTTCACACAGTATTTTTACTTAGTATTTTGGTCAGTATTTTGCAACTAAAACTAGGAATGGGTTGAAAACAAAGAAAGGCTATATTCACAGTGGATGCCTGTCATTTAATGGCAAAAAAAGGCCATTATAACAAAACAATGGCTGTTGTTTAAATGGCAGCCATCAAATCAATTTCACTGGTGAGACTGGTGAGTTACCCCTAGACTACAACTCCAGGAGGCCAGGCAGCACTGATTATTCATGAAGGAGAGGGAGGTGGAAGGAGTGATGTGGCGGCCAGAGTGTGGCACAAACAACTTCTCATTGACTCCTTATTACAGTTGGAGGCCTAAGATTGTGCATAATCCACTGCACAATTTACCAGAAGGTACCATGCTAACTAGGGGACTGCTAGCTATAGCACACTGCCAGCACCTTAGGTAGGGTAAAGAAGGAATTACTCTCTCTTTTTTAAAGTAAAATGATGATCAAGAAAATGACAGAGAGAAGCTCTTTATGACTAAGACTATTATGTATGTAATAGAAACATTATTGCTGGGTAACCAGACAACTGAGATGTTGGGATTACGGTCATGAATTGAAGAAAAAAAAAACAATGCTACATCCTGAATGCTGGGCTTATGTACAAGCGTAAATGTCAAAGAGAAATGTGTCACGTCCATGAGGCCTATACACTAGATGTTTGACCAGCTTAAGGTGAGCATGCTGACATAACTGCTGTGAACGTAGTTAAATATCACAACATGGGAATTTCCAAAGCTGCAATTTTACAGTAGAAAAGACAAGCCCTTTAAGGTATATGAAGCAGAGTTCCTCTTTAAAGAGGATGTACCACCAGGTACGTCCTCTTTAACCTGACACAGGCATAGAACACATGGTTACCGGCTGGTGCTCAAGCACTGTAGGTAGGCCGGACCGCCCCCAGTGGGAGGGAATTCCCACCCCTCTATGACGCAGCTCCTTTGATTTTAACGGAGCCGCATCATAGAGGGGAGGGAATTCCCTCCCACTGGGGGCGGGCCCGGCCGTTCTATCCCTGTGTCAGGTTAAAGAGGACGTACCTGGTGGTACATCCTCTTTAAGGGCTGTGCACTTCTGTACTCCATGACACTAGGGTCTGTGCAGGATCGGGGTCCTCATCAAGTATCTGTCAGATATTGACCCGCAACCTTCTGGGAAGTGCTTTTTAATTGTTAAAGACACTCTAGAAATTAATTTCTATTATTGCACTTTACTTTCCCCAGTGGTTGGTTGAGTATGAGTTATTAAAATGTAACTTTTATTGAATATAGTTAAGGGTACAAACCCACTTGACGTATTTGCTGCGTGAATCAGTCTTAAAAATAAGCAGGCAAAACGCAGGTTGGCTTTATACGATTGTTCTGCGTTAAAATACGCAATTGCGTATTTTTGAAGCGTGAAGCTTGTTGTTAGCAAAGCATCAGTTGTTAAAATACGCAATTGCGTGTTTTTGAAGCGTGAAGCTACATGCGTTTTTCGCACAGGTTGTTAACAACTGATGCTTTGCTAACAACAAGCTTCACGCTTCAAAAATACGCAATTGCGTATTTTAACGCAGAACAATCGTATAAAGCCAACCTGCGTTTTGCCTGCTTATTTTTAAGACTGATTCACGCAGTAAATACGTCAAGTGGGTTTGTACCCTAAAAGGAGATCCTATGCAAAAGGGATCGGGGAATTTAAAACTTATTCACCACTTGAGTATACAGTATGTTATGCCTGTGATTGTATCATTGGCAATATGTGCAGTATCCCGTATCTACTGTCCTAGTAATGGGAGTGAAGCATGCAGTGAGGTCCACTAGTTCTATTTGGATACACTGTATACCCGCTGTGACCGTTGTAAGGTGCTATTGGTAACAGTGTATGTAGTAGAATATTGATTCAATGTGGGCACTCACAGAAGTGCTGATTGTGGTTCAGTTGGCGGTTACTGTTATCCAGTACTACTCAGTATACTATAGGAGTGTGACAGCATTACTTCACAATGTCACCACTCGTAGTATGTCACTTGTCAATTATAAGAGCTGCCAGTTTATTGTGCGGGGTAGTATACTGACTGGTCATGAGCGTGGGCTCCCGATGGGTTCTTGTGTCACTGGTTCACTCCATCGCTATATGACCAATTGGCTGGATGCTCAGTAAAAAGTAGATACAGTAAGTGAGAGAATGGAGCTGGTCTCTGCAGTTGACCGCAGCTCCGTGGTGAGAGGATTAAAATCGAGGGGATAACATGCCTCCTGACATGTTTCGCAGGCACACCGGCTTTATCAAAGGTAGCATGCAAAACAATAAGGTTTAAAAAGACGTTGTGGGAACATACCAAAAAAGTGGAATGTTCTGAAAGCATGGACAATTCAAAATGCAATGTAAAATATTCTGCATCTCAATGATAAAGTGATATGAAATGTTCTCTCTAAACATATTTATAGACAAGTTTAACCAGATTACTGACAGTCATTGTGGGTGTTCCTACATACTTCCTAGTTTCATAGAAACTATTGTGTCAAAGCGATATAAATCTACTTACAAATATACATTGGCATGATTAAGGACATAAGGACTACACAATGTATTATATAATAAATTGGAAGAGTTTTGTGTATTTTATTTGCAATAGTGTTTATTCTGCTGCGTAAGCATTTCACTAGTGAGAGAACGATGAGATTGATGGAGATTACTGGGACTGCCGCATCATTTGTTGTGGTAGAGGTTGTCATATAGCATCACTCACTGCAGGTGTTGAGGACTCCCTAGTATGCTAAGGGCGGTGTGGCTTAAGTTTACCTATGTGTTAACCTGTTAAATGTAGAATATTTTATAAGTTCGGAAAAAGCCTTTGCCATTCATCCCTTCACTGTCTCTGTACTTAAAATAAATTTGGAAGGACAGGCCGGATTAATATATCCAGATTACCTAAGCAGAATGAATCAGTCATGGGTAATAAGACAAATCAGAATAGGTATGTGAATGATTATGTAACAGAGGGAAGATGACCCAAACCTTCAGTACACAATGGATCTTATTTCAGTATAATAAATCTGAGTAAAATGAGTAAATGGGTTGCTCTGGCAATAGTGTTAAGCAAACTTGCCAAAAGTGCAGGTTCCTTTAACGTTCGTCCGAACCCAAAGATTTGGCATTCAACTCCCGATGGCTGTTGGATGCTGCCCTAGAGTCCTGGAAAACATGGCTTAGGGGTCATTCACATGTTCTGTGCACAGTCCACAATTACGGACAACGAACTTTCAGAACTTCCGGCAACGCAGCTGTGTCAGTGCAGTAACATGCAGATTTAAAGCAAATGTACCATTAGGAACATTTGCTTTAAGTGTTGCACATGAATAGAACGGTGCCGTCTCAGGAAAGGAGGTGCTGCGGTCCTTTGTTTCAACTGCGGACCCGTTCCCGCACATAGCACCGGTCTATTACCGAGCATTGGCCCGGGCAGAAGCACTGGAGGCGCGCCTGCCTGCTCTCAGTTGGAGTTAAAGGGGTAGTGCGGCGGTAAAGAATTATTGACAGAATAACACACAATACAAAGTTATACAACTTTGTAATGTATGTTATGTCTGTGAATAGCCCCCTTCCCAGTGTCCCACCACCCCCACCCATGTAACCAGAAGTGTGGTGCTCTATACATAACCGTCACGTGCAGACTCGTCTCCGATCTTCAGTCTGCGATGTCGTCTTCGGAAGGCCCGGCCGAATCTCTCCGAGCGTCCTGAGTGCCGGCCGCACTCTTCAGCGTCATCGGCTGCTCAGCCGCGATTGTCTGAGCATAACTGTGCTCAGCCAATCGCGGCTCAGCAGCTGATGACGCTGAAGAGGATGGCCGGCACTCAGGATGCTTGGAGGGATTCGGCCCGGCCTTCCGAAGACGACATCGCAGACTGAAGATTGGAGACGAGTCTGCACGTGACGGGTATGTATAGAGCACCACACTTCCGGGTACACGGGTGGGGGTGGTGGGACACGGGGAAGGGGGCCATTCACAGACATAACATACATTACAAAGTTATACAACTTTGTAATGTGTGTTATTCTGTCAATAATTCTTTACCGCCGCACTACCCCTTTAACCTCTGCCCCTCTATGATGCGGCTCCATTGGTTTTATAAAAAGGACTGGGGCACCGGCTTGTCTGCGCCGTTCTATTCATGTAATAAGAGAAAAAGAAAAAAAATGGAGGTAAAAGCAAAAACCAGCACTGTCTCTGGTGCACCTTTGTTCTGAGGAAGGGAGAATTTACTCCTGAAACATGTTAACTCTGTGCAATAAATTGTCATATTTTTACTTTTAATCGATTTAAGAAATTGGCTTCACTCCAGAGACAGCGCTGGTTTTTGCTTTTACTTCCATTTTTTTTTCCTCTTATTGCATTTTCTTTAGGGGCCCTCTTTGAGGAGCATCCCGTTCTGGAGGTATTACCAGCAATTGCAGTCTAGGATTCGTCAGCCGAACCACAGTTGAGTCGTGTAAGATCCATACCCTATTTAGGGTGATATGCCACTAGCCCAAGTGGCTAAAAGGTGAGCACGCTACCGCTCTCTTTTTCACTAATTCATTACCTCTGGTATCACACGAGGCGCCTGTGCCGTGTTTTTTGCTCTGTTTCTTTTTAGTTCTATTCATGTGCAACACTAAAAGCGAATGTGCCTGATGGTACATTTGCTTTAAACTGTTTCAGAGCTTGATGCCTGAGGTTCTGAAACCCAGTCCGTATCATTGTTAGATTTAATCTTTCAGGGCTATAAAAATAATAAAATACTGTATTAACATGTCTAAATAACTTACACGGAACAAATATATATCATAATGAAAGGGAATCTGTCTGCACCCACTATAGCCACATGTAGAATGAAAAAAAAAATACAAATTTAACAAATACATATTTCACAAATAGTCCTACACTACAATAAAGGTTATGTCCTTGACAGGCAAAGCAGCACAGAGTTAGGCTATGTTCACACGTCGTAAGAGACCGGCCGTTACGTGACCCGGCCGGGTCACTGAATGGCCAGTCTCTGAAAAGATCATCCCGGCCGGTACTGGTCTTTGGCCCCAGAGTTCTGATGCGGGCTCATCTGAGCACGCCTGCATCAGAACTCCTCACAGCACACTATGAAACAAGCGGCCGAAGCCGCTTGCTTCATAGTGTGCACTGACAGGTTTTTCTGTGGCCGCTATTCACTGAACATGTCAGTTCTTTGCAGCGCCACGAGGGATCTCGGCCGGAGCGTATACTATGTGTATACGCTTCAGTCAGGTTCCCAAAGAAGATAAGTCAGCGTGTCTTTCCGTACAAAGTATGGCCCTTGTTGCCGGTTGCAACAACAGCCGTACTTTTATGAAAAGATACGCTGTGGGAAAAAGTCTGTGCACCACCTTTCAGAGTCGCTCTGATTATATGGGCCAAAAGTAGGGATTTATAGTGTAGAGATTAGCGAATTTACAGTACAAAGGAAGTGAATCGCTTCTGTACCTCAGCAATCTGCTTCTCACAGTCGGCTGCCTTTGAAGTACGTGCTGCTCTGCCCCCGGTGCCTGGAAAAGCTGGATCCAGTCCTCTGAAAAAAGTTTCCCAGGACTGGATCCAGCTTCTCCAGGCACCCAGGGTGTAGTGGCACAGAGCGGGATGGCGGATATGCAGATTGCCGAGCTAACAAAGCGATTCACTTCGTTTGTACTGTACATTCGCTCATCTCTAGTGTAAAGCTATGTGGGTATATTTGCAGTATTGTTACATATGTAATCTGGTCCCCATAAGTCTTAGGGACAGTATGCCATCAGTATACAGGATTCCAGTGTTCCCAGCAGCTGCCAGCCTAATTGTGGCATAAAGGTAAGTAAACCACAATGTACCAGGTACAAGACCAAAATGTTCCCATTAATCTTTCAATGGTATGATAATGTCCAGCCCTGGTGGGTTTTCTCCTGGTACACTGGTTTCTTCCTACAACTGATAAATATTAAAAAGGTTGATGTTTCCTATACAGCACTGCAGAATATGCATTTGTTCACAGATAAGGTGTGTACAGTTTTAGAGTTGCAAAGTGATCTGTATCATTTCTCTACAGATAGGATCAAGAGTACTCTCCACCCTTGTATAATTTCTTCATTGATCCATAGGGAGTGTAGGCACACATGTAAAATATAATAGGACCATATTACAATGTTCTCCAAAGTCCATAGTGAATGTAGAAAACAGAATCATGGTCATTTAATTTATTAAAATACATTTGTCGCCTTATACCGCCAACATTTACAGGAGTTGAGAGGGAAGAAAAGAAAGTAAAATATTTAAAAAAAAGTGGAATGTATCAGAGACATTCATAAGCATAATAAAGTTCAGAACCACGATAGGTCCGAATGTCCCGATATCTTAAAGTTTTCAATAAACAAAAACTTTTGAAAATGGCAGCAAAAACACCACACAAAAATGAAGTCACTGTTTGAACTGTGTGAATTGTCCCGGAGTGTATGTTCCATATCTGTTTGCAACATTTGTAAAACCAGTCCTCAAACCCTGTGCACTGCCAACGTCAGGCACCCCAAGTCCTTGGCTGAACGTGGCACCATATGGTGCAGACCCATAATGAAGTCCTAGGCCATATGGCCTTGCTTGTGCACTTGAAAAATTGACAGGATTGATATTTTTGCCTGGCGTATTAAAGGCAAATTCAGGAGGTGGGCTGCTGGGTTTAGAGGGTGTTGAAGTCAAGGGACTTAGTTCATCAACTGGAGATTTCAGAGAGGGCATCTGAATTACGTGATGGTCTGAAATGTTCAGCATGTTGGGTGGCATGGGACCAGATGACAAGACAGGCCTCGTCCAATCATCCTTGAAGATCTGAACTGTCAGACTGGAGACTAATGTATTTAGTCGGTTTGTAACATGAGCCAGCACCAACTGCTCGTTGGCATCTCTCCTAATACGAACATGAACCGATCCGGCCTGAAAAGCAGAAAAATTCTGATAAAAATCTAGTTCACTTAATTGTTCATTTGTTTTTTTGCTGAACAGGTAATATATGCCCCCTATTCTCATAGACCCTCATGGTTCTGTCTATGTTAAAAAAGTAAAAGGCAAATCAGTTGTCCACATAGTTCTTAACCCCTACCCCATTTTATGTTTGTGGTAAAGTGGAAAGAAGGGCACGCTAAGTGTGGTCACTTACAAGACAGGCTTTAAAGGGAACCAATCAACACAACTGTGCTGATATGGTTTCCAGCAGCACAGTATAGATCTACTGTGCAGCTTGCAGAGCATAGTAGGTTTGCAAAGAGGAAAAAGATGTTTTATTACGCCGCACGAGGCTGGGAGAGGGGCGGCAACTAGTCATCTGGGCGACATTAGTGGCCTCTCTGTTTGTCAATCAGATGACTATATGCTGCCCCTCCCCCAGCCTCGCCAGCATAATAAAACATCTAGAGATGAGCAAACCTCGAGCATGCTCGAGTCCATCCGAGCCCGAACTTTCGGGTATTTGATTAGCAGTGGCTGCTGAAGTTGGATAAAGCCCTAAGGCTATGTGGAAAACATAGATATAGTCATTGGCTGTATCCATGTTTTCCAGACAACGTTAGAGCTTTATCCAAGTTTAGCAGCCCCGATAATCAAATGCCGATCGTTCGGGTTCGGATGGACTTAAACCCAAACCCGGTTTGCTCATCTCTAAAAACATCTTTTTCCCGCTACTATGATCCACGAGCTACACAGTAGATCTTTACTGTGCTGCTGGGAACCAAAGCAGCACAATCGTGCCAATTGGTACTCTTAATAGAAAGTTTACATCTCCTCTCTTGCACACAGAGCAAGTAGAAGCAGCGCCTCACCGTGCTGGTCCCAAAGGTCGCATAGGTCTGAGTAACTGAACTGACAATGAGCAAAACTTTTGACATGCACCTAAAACATGTAAATGTTCGACAAATATGTTTGAGCTTTACCCTGACAACACATGAGAAATTAGTTTGTCTAAAACAGGCAAGCCCCTTACAAAATGAGCTACTGATACTTAGCCACAGCATTATACATACCATGGTCCCAAATCCTAGAGTCCAAAAATGCTCATTGCGGACTTCAAGAACACCATCTAATGTAGACACCTATGTAATGGCAATACAAAAACAACATATTATTAAGTCTCCTCAATACATTAAACATTCACTATGTGAGAGGGAATTACCCTAAAAAAAAAAAAAAAAAAAAAAATTCAAAATTTTTTTTTTTATAAAAAAAAAAAATTTGATTAAGAAAGAAAAAAATAATTCATACCAAAATTGAATAAATACTGTTAATACAGTATTGCACAGCATTTTTTAGGAAAACAAATATTCCGTTTTTCATCTATCCTCACAATGCAGTGCACGCCTCCCCAGACTGGATCCCACAGGCGGCATCGGCTCTTTACAACACTGTTGAAGAAGTGACCAAGGCAATGATTGGCTGAGCTAACATTTCACTTTGTCAATAAGGGGACTAAGGGTCCTATTCCACGGGCCGAGGAGGGCCCGATCAACGATGTAAATGAGCGGCGATCTGAAAGATCGCCGCTCGTTTACTGGGCCTATTACACGGCCCGATGATCGTTGAGCGAGGGCTGCAAGGACATAGTTACCGATGTCCTTGCAGCATCATACATTACCTGTCCAGGCTTCATCTTCGCGCTGTCTACATCCCCGGGTCCCGCGCGCTCTATCTTCAGAATGGCCGGTCAGCTGACAGGCCACACTCAGCCAGAGGCCGCGGGGGTCCCGGGCTGTGATTGGCGGAGCGCTCCGTCAGCTGACCAGCCATTCTGAAGATAGAGCGTGCGGACCCGGGGATGAAGACAGCGCGGAGAAGAAGCCTGGACAGGTAATGTATGCTGCTGCTTGTTAAATCGTTGGTCGCCCGCCGCGCACCACTATTCAACCGTAGCGATGCGCGGTGGGGGAACAATGATTTTAGGTCTGGCCCTAAATGAACGATCAGCCGATGACCCGATCGGCTGATCGCTCTCTCTATTCTACCAATCGATAATTGGCCGAAATGGGCCAAATGGGGCCGATCCGGCAGATTATCGTTACTGTGGAATAGGGCCCTAAGAGGTGGAAATCAAGCAGTTAAATGCAGGTAAGAACCCTCACTGGCGATAATTGGTCATGTAAAAGGGCCAGTGATCAGTTGATGAACAAGAAGTTTCTCATTCGTCAGCTGATCACATCTTTTGGCAGGTTTTAAAATCATCGGTAGTTGCCTGGACATGTTTCTGTGTAAATGGTAATGTACAGCCGACTATCATAAAGTTAATACGCTGCACGAATGATCAAGCCTTGTAAAAGAACAGCAAACAGCACTGACTGGTGCTTGCTTGTGGTGCAAAATCCGCCCAAATAAAAGTATACAAAAAGGGCCTTCAGCCAGTCTGACCACTTATAATGAAACTGTGTATCGCAACAACCCCTTTAAAGAAAAAGACTTCCAGAGCGCAGGTTTATTTTGGGAAAAATCTAATATCAAAGATCATTACCTTCGTATTTATACATTTCATTAAAAAAAAGGTTTTGCCTAAAATAAATATTCAATCGATGATGTTTTGTATCCTGATTTGCTTACCTCTCGAAGCAGTTTATCCAGCTGACCAATGACATGTGGTGGTGTAGTCTTAGAGGAAATAAAACAATAGGCCATTTGTTATAATGCATGAACAATCTGCCCAGCACGTCCTATTGACTAATGGATTAGGAGACAGACAGTGATGCGGAGACGTTATCATCTGATCTCCAATCATTAGAAGCCGCAACATACAGAAGTGTGAGCGTTATACATATCAGAGACACATCTGTTTATAGAAAATACGAGGATCTGTTTGTGCATGTGTTGTATCTGGCTGCATTTCATGTGATAAGTATTTGTCAGGCCTATCATTACTGCTGGTGCTACAACACCCACAAGTGATAGGATAAAAAAACATTCTTGTTAAAAGCAGATGCATGTACATGTGATTACAAGAACTTGTTGCAACAGACAGTTGTGCTCTGGAAGTGTTCACACCTTGATTTTAGGAGATAATATTCCACTGTAAGCAGAAAGCTGTACTCGTGAGGGATGTTACTAACTGGTGGAATATATAGTGTTTGTTTTAATGCTGTCTTAACATTGAAACGTGAAGTAGCAAACATGTCATACAGGCGTATTAACTGGTGAGACAGTGAAGATGAAGTGAAGCCACAGGGTAATAAACAGACTGTAGTTACTTCCATCAGTCCCTGTCCCCACTGCAACTCAATATCACATTTCCCCACCTAACCTTTTAAGTAATTTATTGTAAGCACAGGAGAAAACCCAAGTAAGCACGGGCAGGATTGTCAGATCCTATGCTGTTGCCTGCCTAGTCAGCCTAAACGGGTACCCCGGCGAAAATATGTTTCCTTCAAATCAACTGGTTTCACAAATTTATATAGATTTGTATTTACTTCTATTTAAAAATCACAATCTTTCCCTTACTTCCTGTCCTGCACGAAGTTGTACATCCTTTTCAGTCTGAGGCAGTGCTCTTTGCTGCCACCTCTGTCTGTGTCAGGAACTGTCCAGAGCAAGAGGTCTTCTATGGGGATTGCTACAGCTCTGGACAGTTTCTGACACGGACAGGGGTGAAAGCAGAGAGCACTGTGTCAGACTGGAAAGAATACACCACTTCCTGCAGGACATACAGCAGCTGATAAGTCCTGGAAGACTGGAGACGTAAATTATAAATCTATAAAACTTTCTGAAACCAGTTGATTTGAAAGAAAAAGCTTTTCGATGGATAACCCCTCCTGGACTGGGGTTCCAGGAGCATGATATTGTTGTAATATAGATTGTCTCATGGTGGGCAGAGTGTGAAAAACTTGCTAGTCTCGAAAACTATCAAAGATAGCATCATCCTTACTTATTAAGACAGTTGTGCCACCTAGGATATTTTTTAGTGGTGTTAGAGGGAATAAAACAGATGGGATGTCTTAAATCTGAAATGTGCAACGTATTAATTGAACCTATCCTAGAGACATGACAAAACATTTGATTGGTTAGGGTCTGGTTGTCCTTACCGAATGCTGGCTTGGACAGTGCTTTACTCCTTGGCTCATTGCAGGAGACTAGACTGTCTCCATTGCAAGTCTATGGGTTCAGAATGAAACACTTTCCACTGTCCTTTAATTCTTTTTTTTTTCTTGCAGAAATCAATAGTACAGGCGATTTTAGGAAACTTTGTAATTGGGTTTATTAGGCGAAGTCAGCACTGACCTCTGTGACCTTTGAATACCGGCTTTCAAACAGCTCCCACTGTGCAATCCTTTGTTCTCTGCTCTGTGCTGGTGACTAATCTCCCTCCTCTCCCCTCCATAGAACAGACAGAACCCGACTGATGTAAAAGAGTTAAGATTTCCTGATAATGAGCAGCGATTGAGAGGAGGGGGGACCTGGGAAAAGTCTTTTGGAATGTAGATAATGGCATATTTGCCTAAAAAACCTAATTACAAAATTTCTTAAAATCGCCTGGACTATTGATTTCTGCAAAAAAAATAATTAAAAAAAAACGACAGTGACACTTTAAGTGAAAGAAAAAAATTCCTTCTCTTAGAGAAATTTGGGATAGGACAAAGAATCTGTCTACACAAAATGAGATTGCTTGATAAGAGATCTTTTCCTGCAGGCAGAATACATCTGGTGCTGTACGTGACAGATTATGAGTAGTGGAGGGTGGTGCTGGTAACACAGACATATACCCTCCCCCTACTGAAAAAAATGCAGCTGAACCAAGGAAACTGGAACCCAAGAATGTGCTTCCTATCAAACCAGTATATCTACATAGATACATTCATTAATCAAACCAATGAATTAACCCATTTTGTTTTCAATACAACACTATACTGGGTTGTTTTTTTCCCCAATTTTCCAATTCAATCTATAATAAGCTCGTCTATAATATAGATCCCCAACTCATATTCTCTATTATGGAGGTGACAGAACAGAGTCCCTATCCGTTACTCAGAGTGAAGACTGCTGCAAAAGAGACTCTCCCTCTGAGACCGGCTTACTCACTGCTTTCCCTGCATATAACAGTTAACTCGCCATGGGTTTGTACAAACAAAATTCATATGAACAGATTTTCCAGTTTCATGAAACAAACAAACTCCTTCATTTTAAGCCAAATTTTTTTTTCCGTTTTCTGCTATTCGGACATTTGGTACTTTTCTTTCTTTTTCATATAAGACGTTTCCCAAGCAGAATGAATAACTTATTTTAACAGGTCAGACATTTCCGTACACAACAATACCAATTACGTAATTTAAAATGAAATTGACAATTTAATTTTTTTTCGATTCCATTTTTATTCTATAACCCGACTGCATAATACGACAGCTGACCAGAGACATGACAGAACCAGCACCTGTGATGTAACCTCTCTGGCATGACTGGCATTGGAACTGGAACCCTGGTTCCAGTGACTGCAAGTGTTAGCTGATAATATATGAGGGATGTTGCCAAGGGGTTAATGTATTATGTCACACATTGAGAAACAAAAAATATATATTTATGGAGTGCAATGGGAATTTTCTTTTTGTTATATCTTTAATCTTACTCATCTGTAATGAAGAGACAGCACCCATTATGTATGGACACATAATCCCAAAAGCGACATCTTGGCGTACATGCAAGTCAGATGTCAGGAAGGAGATTAAGAGGATAGCTCATCAAGACAACCATAGGCTTTACAGTAGGACTAGCTCCAAGTATAAAGCTCTATCTTAGCTCAAGGTAGAGATAATGTATTTTAAACGGGCACTGTCACGACAAATAACTTTTGACATGTCAGACACATCAAAAGTTATTGATCACAGCGGGTTTCACTGCCAAAACCGGTTTTGATCAGAAAATATGGCTGTGGAGAAACCACAGCAGTGCCATCTGAACCTCTGCCTGCCGCTGACTCCATCAATATTTTCTCATAAACTTTCACTGAAAAAATTGACGGAATGCAGGGCCTGCTGGGAAGTGGATGGCGCTGCTGTGATCACTTCACGGCTAGATCTTTTGATTAGAGTATGGGTCAGCAGTGAGACCCACTGTGATGAATAACTTTTGATATGTCTGATGTCAAAAGTTATTTGTAGTGACAAGTACGCTTTAAATAAAAAAAATAATAAAGTGTGGCAACGTGATAACAGATACTTACTTGGAGTAAAACTTTGCCACTGTAAACACTCATCGGATACATGGTACCAAACGTCATAAGAGCAATGGCAACAGCCGATGCAGTGTCTACTGCAAAATAGTTGCTGCAAAACAAGATAAGAATTAACACTATGTGACGATACCCAGTTTCTTACAACCATTATTCGCTATACACATAAACTAAATGGGTTCCCCTACCAAAACATCCAACAAATTGTCCCATTATAAACCATGTCTGCACATGAAAAAAAAAAAAAAAAAAAAAAAATCAAAGAAGGTCATACAATCGGTAACTGGATACAGAACAGCACAATGCCATTCCATTTGGCACCTGCACTAAAATGTAGTACGTGATGAAACTGTAACTGTAATTTTTTTAGATACTTACTTAATTTCAATCAACATATAAGTAATGCAAAGTGCTAGTGCTCCAGCAATGTCTATTAGAATAAAAGGGTTCATCCGAGGTAAGAACACGCTGCTCAGCCCTGGGATAATTCCACATAAACTGCAAGAACACAATAAAATAGAGAATTAAACTGTTTGCTCTGTGCGATAACATGGAGAAAACAAAAGGGGTAAATACAGATTTAACAGTTTGTTAATAGATCACAGATTTACAGTGTTTTGCTTGCCAAGGACAAGCAATGTAATAGCATTGTTGGCCATTTTAACTTTGCCTTGCCATCTATGGTGTAAATGGTAAAATGTATTTAAATATAGTGTTCTGCATTAACTTTGTCACACACACTTAAATAACATGAATCCCCCTAATTCTCCTTAAGAACTATGCCCCGTATACCAGTATACTGACGTAACACAGATACTCAACAGGCTCATGTCTCAAGAGCACTTTTTGGCAGCAGCTTATGACTAAGAATCCTGCTAAAAATCTACAGTTTGTGATTTTCTAGTGTTGGTTATAGACTATCTATGGATTGCTATCAGTTTATCCAGCAAAACATTCATTGTTGCTGATTGATACAGGATTGCTACCTTGGGGAGCAATAACTGCCACAACTACGTGACTGCATCTGAACTACTGTAACCAGCAAACTCTATGGCACATAGCTGCCTTTTATATCTATAGCTACTCTGCCTATTGCTGTTCGGATATCACCCATTACAGACTTAACCCGCAGTGCTGGTATCCAAATACTCATTTATTAATTTTCCCGCCATGGCCCAGCGGCACTTTTACTAGTATCTTTGTCCTTTTATTGTACTTTATTGTTTCCATGATCATTATATGTGATTTTATATATTCTAATTAAATCAGCATTTTATATTGTTATTTTATTATGTTTCAATACTATATCACATAGGGCTGCTGTGACTTAGAAGACTATATAATTTTTGTTTACACTTCTTGGTACTCATATGCCACTATAGGTAGGGGCAGACTATATTTTAACCTCAGTCATTTGCACTTAGACCTGTGAGCTACACCACTTCCCCCTTTCGTAAATGGTATAATGTATTTAAATAAAGTGTTCTGCATTAACGTTGTCACACACACTTAAATAACATGAATCCTCCTAATTCTCCTTAAGAACTATGCCCCGGCAGGCAGAAAAACAAGACAATTAATACTTATCTTCCTTTCTCCCCCGCCGCTGCGGTCAGAGATTCGGATCATTCTAAGCAGCACCTCCAGGGTCCAGGTAGACATGTGCAGTTGCTCGTTCAGCCAATCAGAAGCTGAGGTAGGACACCTCTGTGGCTGCTGATTGGCTGAGAGGACAACAGTATGTGATAACCCCGGTCCGGGAAGGGCTGCATAGCAGGATTTGGATCTCTGACAGCGACAGGCAGAGAGAAAAGAAGGTAAATATATATTATTCTATTTTCCACCTGCCTAGGCAAAGTCCTTTAAAGGGAAACTATCACCAGGTTAAAAGTATCTAACCTGCTAATATCTCTCTGTAGTGCACAGGGCACTGAGGATGAGGGCAAGTCTTTTACCTTCATTCTTAGCATAGTTTTTGTGCTATCAGCAGTTTATCTTCGATGCAAAAATGTTTTGGTGCACTGGGGGCAGGACTACCACCCCCAGGCCACCTGCCCCTCCTAATTAATATCAGCAGAGTGAGCTGATGGGGGGGGGGGGACTGGTGCACTAAAATGCCTAATTAGCAAAGAATATAAACTGCTAATAGCATGAAAACTATGCCAAGGATGAAGGTAAGAAACTTGTCTTCATCGTCAGTGCCCCATGCACTATAGGGAGATATCAGCAGGTTAGATGCATCTTAGAGGTTTCCCTTAAAAAAAAAAAAAAAAAATATATATATATATATATATATATATATATATATATAATTTGCCAAAATACCCCTTTAAGGGCCTCAAGGGAGTTTTGCAGACATTACGACTGAAAACATGTACTACTGGTCAGTATGGCAGGAATGCAGACTTATAAGCTCTGTACCTTCTGCTCAGATCCGCTACATGTTCTTGTAACCAGCTTGTACTGGCAGCTGCAAGATAAAAAAAAAGCAAAATATGCAATACATACAATATTATAGGACATTCACATCATGTTCTGGTTGTCTACGGCTGGCATACCATCAAAAAGGTATTTTGACATAAGCATGGCCACATGCTTCAAAAGACCAAACCTAGCTTACTTGTTACCACATCTGGTCTGCCTTTCGTGGGTTTAAGCTCAATTTGCACAACACAAAAGTGTAGTCAAGCATGCATGTTCTGCAAATAAAATGGGCACACTGTGGTGTATGTCAGAAAAACTTTTCATGGTATTTGGACATATATCCATGGTCTACAAATAAAATGTGATATGTGCCCTCTAAAAGCAATAGGGCACTGATCATTTAGTTTTTTGTACTGTAAGCCTGGGGGAGTGGCTGCCCCCTCTGTTGGTGCACTCCTTACCGCATCTGCCGCTTATAAGAAGGGTACAATGAAGGTTAAGGAAACATGGATCTTGCACAGTTGTAGGCTTAAAAGCCCAAAAGAAGTGAGCGTAGTGCTAAGGGTCCGTTCAATAAGGGGCCACCTCCTCATCTTATATATGATCAAATATATGCGCTAAGAGTTGAGTTTACATTTATTGTAACATTTTTTTTCCCCTCATGTTACTTGCCAGTCAAAAGCTTTTCTAAATGACAAAAACACTTTAAACTTACCATCAGAAACATAGGCAAATGGTTTATTCCTAACAGAAAGCATAGTGAACAAGTTGAAAAACAGGGCAACAAAGGTTCCCACAAGAAGACGACCCCTGGGTGAAAAAAAAAGAGAAAAAAATAGGTACATGCAATTCTATTTAACGATACCAAATATGAACAAATATTTCAGAGTACACTCACGCGTACAGGATCCGCTGCAGATATCAATGTAACTAAATGAATGAACACAGCATCAAATCTGCTGTAAATCCTGTACATGTAAATGACCCTAAAACAAACAAACAAAAAAGTTACTTACGTGTGAATCTCTGGTTGCTCCAAAAATCTTTCAGCGCTAAAGATAAAAAAATGTAAGTACTCGGAATGATTATCATCACATCTGTTGGATCAGGTCCAAAAATTTTTGCCTTTAAAGTGAGTATACCACAGAAACACATTGGAGTTCAGCTGTCCGTACACGAGACAGATCTCAGCCTATAGCAGTTTACTTCTCTTACTCCCCCATAAAGACACAGGGGAGGCTGCTTCGAGACACATCTAGTGTTACTCATCTTCAGTGGAAAGAAATGGACAGAACGGTTTTGTCATCTACTGACCCAGTGAACGTGTACTGAAGCGCACAGAATATGTACTGCTTAGGGTTTTCATCATCATACTGATTGTATGAGTGTATGCGTTCCATTATTCTTTCAGTATGTAGAAAATATATTCTTTTATGTTGTCAGTCACAAATATCCACATACTTATTTTAATTAATTTTAGTCAGTTTCAATGTTTGGGCTGCTTCCCATTCCTCTATGCAAAGTTAACAAGACTCAAAAGTACACCAGACCATGCTTATGAGTGCAGTTAAAATTAGCATATCGCAATGGAAAGTGGCCCGAATGTAGTCAATAGGTGACTCTGTTTTGGCCATTGAAATGAATGGTATTCACTACAGTAAGCTACACAATACATCGGCAGTCTGTTCTCCATGAGATACCAGCCAGTGCCAGACAGCATAATTGCCTTAGGAGTTCACACTGCATTTTGTCACATTTCACCATTTCTGCTTTAATACAACTCGTTTTGCTGCATGCATAAAAAAGCATGGTTGATGCTATCCTACTGTATACAGCAAATAAAGTTTGCAATGTGTTTTGTCTTTTTTATCTAAGCCAATGGGCAAGTGATCATGCTGAATTAGTGAGCGACAACACACAAGCCAGAAATACCATGTGCTGGGAGAGTGAGCTCATAGCTAGCCATCTACATAAGGGCATCTGGGTCACGTACCTTTCTTTAAGTATGAATAGCGCTCCCAACTGTGCCAGAACTGTGGATGCGAAAACTGCCAACACCTCAAACCTTTCAAAGCTGGAAGAAAAAAAATAAATCAGAAAACATTTTACTTTGTTTAGGTTATAAAACAAAAAGGTTCTACAAGTTAAGGATGGTTAAGGTCTACTCAAGAGATCATCAAGGTTTTAATGACAGACGGACTATCAGTAAACTACTCTATTATGTCAATTTTACAACCCACTAAGGGTCTATTCCATGGGCCGAGGAGGGCCCGATCAACGATGTAAACGAGTGGCAATCTGCTAGATCGCTGCTCATTAACTGGGCCTATTCCACGGCCCGATGATCGTTGAGCAAGGGCTGCAGGGACATCGTTACCGATGTCCTTGCAGTCCTTGCAGCATCATAAGGCCCTATTACACAGGTCGTTTTAGAGTAGAGCTCGTTCCCCACTCACTGCCGCCGCTATTCAGCGCGACTGCAGCAAGCGGGTGAGTGCGTGAGGGGCAGCGGGGAGCTGCGGGGGGGCTGCCCGGGTGATCGCTGATCGTCCGGGCAGCCCATCGGATACAGCAGCGTCTGCTGCCGACGTTCCTATTCAACAGAGCGACGGCAGCAGATCGCTGCTGTATCAGTCGCTTGTTTTTCAACATGTTGAAAAACAAGCGACTGCAGCGATCAGCCGACATGAACGATGTCGGCTGATCGTTGCACTCTATTCCACAGGACGATTATCGTCCGTAGCGGCCGATATCGGGGCCTATACATTACCTGGCTGCAGGGCTTGTCCTCCGCTCCATCTCCTCCCCGGGTCCCCCGCGCTCTATCTTCTGAATGGCCGGTCAGCTGACAGGCCACACTCAGCCAATCACGGGCCGTGGCGGTCCCGGCCTGTGATTGGCTGAGTGTGGCCTGTCAGCTGACCGGCCATTCAGAAGATAGAGCGCGCGGGACCCGGGGATAAAGACAGCACGGAGAAGAAGCCCTGCAGCCAGGTAATGTATGATGATGCTACTGCTTCTTCTCAAATCGTCGGTCGCCCGCCGTGCACCGCTATTCAACCGTAGCGATGCGCGGTGGGGGAACGATGATTTTAGGTCTGGCCCTAAATGAACAATCAGCCGATGACATGATCATTGGCTGATCGTTCTCTCTATTTCACCGAACGATAATCGGCCGAATCGGGCCAAATGGGGCTGATCCGGCCGATTATCGTTACTGTGGAATAGGGCCCTTAGTGAGAACTAACAACCGCTGTCACCCTGACTACAACATTGCTGATCTTTGCTGATCTTTACTGTGCACTCTGGGGGCAGTGAAAGGCTGTTCAGATGTCAGTCTATACACTGCTCCTGTACACCTAGATAATTTATCCCTACACAGTGAAGTCCCATTATTATCACTGCTGCCTACTTTTGATGTTAACAGGGCGTAGCTGGTGAAGAAAGCCAAGTGTCCTCAGAAGAATTAGTAGCTATATAACTCAGGTATGGAGATTATATGAGCTGGCACTACTGAGACATTCAAACATGTATAGCTTACTGGACTATGTGTAAAGTCACACTTGAAATGCTGCAGCCCAGGGGATGCTGTTGGTAATACTGGAAATTATGTGGTGCTCAGCAAACCAGTGTAAACTGTACCATAGGTTAATAGCACAAGATAGATAGATAGAGATATATTATATATATATATATATATATATATATATATATATATATATATATATATATTATATATATATATAAAATAATTATAAAATTATTATATGTATTTTTTTTATTTTAACTATCTGCATCTAAATCTAAATTTGGGGTACATCTGCTGATGAGTATAGCAGACCCTTGTGAAAGTAGTCTAAAATGAAGTAATGCTATATAAGTTACAGATCAATGGGGGCGCATCTAAAGGAATCGCAGTGATTCACAGCTTCCATACTGTCACTGATCAAAAGGCACAACTTAGTTACAGTATATGCCAGAAAATTCCATGAAAATAACCCTTTAAAAAGTAAACGCCTTCTGTTTATGAGGATTAGTTTTGAGGTGAACAGTACAGGGTGTGTGTTTGTGTACATTAAAAAAATAAAAGATAAATTATAATATATTAAGCACTTACCCAAAAGAGTATGTTGGACTTTGTTTTTTCATCATTACCCAATAGCTTATCAAACATGTTATTAAACTGCAAAGACAAAGACATAATAATATTGCTTTAGTGTTAAGGTTTAGTGATTAGCATACAAGGAAGTATCCTACAGATACCGATATGGCCACCCTGAAATTTTATAACACGCACAAAGCACAGCAAAGATTATTGCACAGTTTAAGCCAACTAATAGTTGGTCTAACCTGAGTCTAAGAATGCAATGTACTTATCAAACATGGTAGACTGTGATAAATATGACACATTCTTAGTCTGGCTTTACAATGTCTAAAATATATACAGCTTTAGTTAGTCTGGGCCAATGTTGGAAGCTAGTTTGAATCTAACCAGTTGTCTGCACAAGTTATGCTGGCTTTACAATGCTGATTTGTTGGTTCTGTTCCTGTGTATATTTGTGTGTGAGGATATCACTTTATGAGGCGATTTTCCTTTTTTACTTCTTTCCTCACATATTTGCACTTAATGCTGCTAAGTACAGTGACTAAAATAAGTGATTATAAGATGTGTACAGTGATGGGAAAGGAGAAGAAGAATGGAGACCACCAGTTAGTATATTCCCATATTCCCAAGATATTCCCATACCCCAGATGCCAGACTTTTGTTGTACAATTTGAAATTAGGTCCAATATTAGTAAAGTTACAATTCCAGAAACACTTACCTGAAGAAGTCAAAGATTGTAAGGTAGGTATAAGCAGTTAAAGCTGAAAAGGAAATACATCGAATTACAATGGGTAAACTTAGTACTGAAGTTCACCTCCCACACACATTGCCTGACTCTTTAGATTTGTTTTAACTAACACTTTTTCTGAACTGCTGAAATGTTTTAGAGTAAATCTTAGTTGTCCGATGCAAGGAAGCTCATCTGGATTTAAAGGGAAACTATTCGCAGGTTAGAAGAATCTAACCTGCAGATATCTCCCTACAGCACATGGGAAGCAAAGGAAGAAGGTAAGTTTTTATGCCTTCATCCTCAAAAGGCTATAAGCAGTTTAATCCTAATGCTAACTAGGCTTTTTAATGCAGCCTTCCCCCAGTGCACCGACCCATCCTCGACCAGCTGGCCCACACTGCTGGTATTCATTAGATGGGGTGGATCGGTGAACTGGGGGCAGTAGCACCATCCCCAAAGCATCAAAATACCTAATTTGCATAAAGATTAAACTGCTCATAACCTGCTGACAGTTTCCTCTTAATGCTGCCTGTTGTTCGTGCAGCATAAATCTAGACTCCTTTTAAACTGTTTTAGACTGTTGGTAAACTTACCAGAGTGACCTGTGGGATGTAATAATTTGGTTCTTGGGTAGTATGTTGTGCTTGAAGAATATAAATAATAGTTTCCATGGAATCACTTACCCATACTGTTTGTAGAGCTGCACCATGTCAGCAAAAATCCTGTGCAAACTACATTTACTGCACCAAACAGCAAGATCTTCCATGACTGAAAACACAAAAATCGGTAAATCTTTATATACAACTTCATCTGGAAAAAATGTCAAAAATAGTTAATGTACTATGTTTATAATTTTTTATATATATATATATATATATATATATATATATATATATATATATATATATTATTGCGAAGTGTCGCAAACTACTCACGTAACTTTTATAGTTTTCTATCTATTAATATTTTCGGTGTTAGAGCATCATTTTAGCGATAAATGAGAAATAATGACAAAATAGTGCTGTCAACCACAAGGACATAACTCTACCTCCATGAAAGACTGGCTAACTCATGTGACATGTCACCCCTACAGCAGGTCATCACATGGTGGCAAAAGAGATGCAGGGAAGGCCGTCATAATTTTCTTTTTTATGGTTTAGCGTGTACACTGCTGTGCTGCCATCTAGTGGTCAATTTGACATCTGCATATTCACAGTTCCTGTATGAAGTGATTTTTACCTCAGGATTTTTTTATTGCTTTTAGTGCCTATTCTCTGCATAAGGGAAAGATTTTTACATTTATAACTAATCATAATCGTCATGATCCCTGTAAAGCAATAATGCCATCAACTGGAAAAGGAGGTGAGGAAATATGCTGGCGTAGGTTAGCAACAATGGTATGCACGATGCTGCTGAGTGACAAAAGTTATTGTGCAGCCACTGCCGTAATTACAGCCCTAATTCACAATGATACAGGTCTAATAAAAAACCCTGTCAACCAAGGCATTCACGGCCTGTATGCGTCATCCTGCAGAGATCCCCGTGACCTGCATACACAAACATCAATGCATGCTCAACCTTGAACAGGTGGGACAATTCTTAGGATATATTTTTTAAACTTTACAGAAAATACTTGATTTAAATCTCAATTCTTTTCTTTCTTTTTGCTTGCAGGCAACCTAAGATACTATTTTCATGGTGTGTGAACTTGTAGTACCCGCCTTGTAGGCAAAATCTCCATGTAGTAAGCACCCCTGTAGTTCACCTTCTCTGTTGTCAATCCCCCTATAGGTAATCCCCCTGTATATAATTCCCAGGTAGTTAATTATCCCTGTGCCAAGACCCTTTTCCTGTGTAGGTATCCTCTGTAAACAAGCCCCCCAAAAGGCAGGAAGCCAATGAGTGCCCCCCCCCCATTAACTCTTTCTGCAGCACAAAAAAAGGTTAACAGCAGAAAACTATATGCTTCACCAAATCATCAGTGCAGGAGGATAGAGCATTTAGTTTTCTGCTGACGACCCCGACCTCAATTCTGAGGCTGCCGGCAAGTAGTAAAAATGTGCACAACTCTGGTGTGCAGGTCAACAGAGCAGGAGCCAAAGCAGCGCATATAGTTTTCTGCTGTTAACCCTTTATGTGATGCAGCAAATGATGCAGAGCCCAATTACTCTGTGTCACTTACACACCGCAGCAGAGAGAGGGTTAAAGAGCAGGATTATGGGATCTTCCACACAGTCCCATCTCGCACATTTTGTTTCCAGAAAACAGGGGGCAAAAATGTAATAAACGATTTTTGCAAAAAATGAATTGGTCAGCGAATTAATGAAATTCCAGCCTTAGTTACATGACAAATTCCCCATTGGAGGCAGGAGGTCCCATAACCAGGGTGAACCACTACAAAGCTGCAACCAAAATTAACTTTTATGAATCAGCAGTCCCAGTCACATTCAGGAGCATGGATTTTGCACCTCAATGCAGGTCGAGTCACCTGATATACTGCTGTGTAATCCTGGCCTAACACTATAAAAAAAAAAAAAAAAAAAAAAAGGATGGGAGGTAAGTGCGATCAATAAAAGTGATTATAAAGGTCATACCACACATAGGTTCTTCTAATCTGATTTCTAAAGTCCTGGCAACTACTTACCCTCCGGTCAGAGGTCACAAGTCGAAACTCTTGTGTAAATTTCCCCAAAAGTGAACGCTGTGTCTTCCGGAAAAGATGTATGGTCCCCTTTATGAAAGAAAAGTAAATAGGGTAAAACAAACAACAAAAGCGATAGATGAAGAAGCAAATTAACAGACATAGCAGACAAGGTGTAGGTAACTCTTCAGGCTATCATTAGCATTTATAACCACTATTCCGTACAAAGGCCAAACATCTGGAAGCCTCCTATAAGCTCTTGCCATTTAACACAGCCCATATCTCTAGGCTACAACATATCAAAGTTATTCCTGCAAAACTGCACTACCTGCAAGCGTTTATCATCAAGCACCAACTTGTTCAAAAAATTATAATCTCTCTATATAATAAATAAGAAGTTTCATAAAAGCGAGGAGACAAGCCCATTATGTACGTGCACCTATAGGCTGGATCCATTCATAGGCTGGTTAGTTCAGGACACCAAATCTGCTACACATCCTGTACGAGTGAATGGATCCTAAGGCCTTATTACCAAGTTCTGTGTATCACGGATGACAAGGATTGGCTGCATCTCCAATATGATGCTAGGAGTAACAAAACTGTATGAATAAGTTGTGTCATTCCACGTCCGTGAAACACAGAACGTGGGAATAAGACCTACGGGTATGTTGTGATCAGCGAGTTTCTCTGCATAAAATCTTCATCCAATACTGTGATCTGATGAGGCTTGTAGCCATATGGATGCAAAAACACGTCTGTGTTACACACATCTGGAGCCAGCCTTGGGATGCATATTCTGCTGCATTTTAGGTACCATACACACACTAATGTTACAATATCAAATAAAATTTACCATTAGGAGTAGTGAATTTTTTTTCACTACCTTGTCGGCACTGGCCTGGAGACCCCAATGGCGTGGTTCTTTTCTCAAAACACTCCCTGATTCCTATGCTCGGCGACGGCTTCTTCAAGTGCAGCGGGCCGCTCTAATGCGCTGGAGGAGGGCACAGCACCCCCTGTGTAATGATATCTTCTCCCTTCAGTGATGTGACCAGGCTTAAAAGGGTTATCCAGCGCTTCAAAAACATGGCTACTTTTCCCCTACTGTTGTCTCCAGTACAGGTGCGGTTTGCAATTAAGCTCCATTTACTTCAATGGAACAGAGTTTCAAAACCCCACCCAAACCCAGACAACAGTAGGGGGAAAGTGGCCATATTTTTGTAGCGCTGGATAACCCCTTTAAAGGGAATGTACCATCAGGCCTGGGCTGAAGCCCTGGAGGCGGGCTGACCCACCCGAAGTCGGAGGAAACCCCTGCCCATCTATGATATGGCTCCATTGATTCTAATGGAGCCATATCATAGAGGGGCGGAGTTTCCTCCCACTGGGGGTGGGTCAGCCCACCTCCAGGGCTTCAGCCCAGGCCTGATGGTACATTCCCTTTAATTCTAATAGAGGCAAGTCACCAAGGGAAGGGCATATCATTACACTGGGGGTATCAGGCGCGCCTTCACTGCATTGAGCAGTCACCAATCACAGGAACTGGGCGGCATTTAAAAAAAAAAAACAACGATTTCATTACCCCTACTCACTACTGGTACATTCGCTTTAAGGCCCTATTCACATGTTCAATATATGGACGGTATGCAACTAAATGGTTTATCGCAACTCCTGACATCACGTACGATTATGATGCCAGGAGCTCTGAAACAGTTTAAACCTTCGCTGTAATATACTGACGGAGCCGCACGGTACTGTACCACAAAGAAGTGTTTTGGAACTTCCGGGATCATAATGACAACGTAACCCACCATCCATATATACAGACTGTGGCCAAGGGTCCCTACATATAGATGTATTATGGACGACGTTTTCTCCTAAGCCCAATAGTATTGTATGGGTTCAGGGACCATGCTGCATTAAAGGGGCATCCTAACCCACACACACACACACACACACACACATACACTCCATGACAGGACTAGTGATGAGCAAAGATCAGAAAAATGAGATGTCACTGAGATGTTTGCTCCTATTTGCCCTCACAGCCCCCAATAAGTGTCATATATCCGGAACCCCATAACAACAGCAGGGTCACACAAGGTCAGCTGGGCTCTGATGCCCCTTTAAGGCCATAGACCCCCAAGCACAAGTCAGGGGGAAGCTGTTCCATGTGACACCTGAACTGCAACTTAAGATCCTATGTATGAAGGAAACAGGCAGGCGGGGCGGGGCGGTCTCTGCTCTGTCCCGTCGCGCCATTGCCATAGTCACCGGCATCCTGACAGACACCTCTCCCTACACCAGGACACACAACACACTCACCATGATTAGGAACCCGGGGCCGGAAGAGCCACTGACCAGGGGCGGACCACGTTGGCATGGAGACCGGCTTCTCATTCATTGGTTGGCTGGAAGGAGAGCGTCATATTAGCGTCTGATCACGTGCCGATATTATCTACGTGGCCGGAAGCCATCTTTACTTTGGGAACCTTCCGAGATTGTTCGCTTTGTGCATGAATGAGAGTCTCCACTAGAGGGCAGTAAGCAACCGGCAATAGACTAGGGATCTATAGCAAGTTCTGGACGTCGCCTATATCAGTGTAAACCTGTGACTCTCCAGGTGACTCACTTCTGGCTACAACTTCCGGCTGACGGGGCATGATGGGATTTGTAGTTTCGCAACAATTGGACTCTCACAATTTGTGGAATACTGATCTCGATATTTAAGTGTAACAGTTATTCTTACACATTAGGAGGGATTTATCATTCATTTTAATAACTGCATTTCTGTGTGCCTTCTTTAAAGGGAACCTGTCACCCCCTGTGCCGGGGTGACAGGCTCCCGACCCCGTTAGAGCCCCATATACTTACCTAATCCCGCCGGGTCCCGCTTCTGGAGGTGGTCGGGTGACGGAGATCTCAGCCGCTGCAGCCCGGCGCGCGCGCTGAGAGATGAGTCCAACACCCATCGAGAATGACGGAGCGCTGGACTCTCCTGTCATTCTCTATGGGTGTTGGACTCATCTCTCAGCGCGCGCGCCAGGCTGCAGCGGCTGAGATCTTCATCACCCGACCAGATCCAGAAGCGGGACCCGGCGGGATTAGGTAAGTATAGGGGGCTCTAACGGGGGGTCGGGGGCCTGTCACCCCGGCACGGGGGGTGACAGGTTCCCTTTAAAGGGCCATTTAAAGGAATGGTTCACTTGCATCTACCCTCTGGTGTTGGAGAAGACTTCAAGGCTTAAAGGGGTAGTGTGGCACTAAACAATTATTCACAAAATAACACACATAAGAAAGTTATACAACTTTGTAATATATGTTATGTATGTGAATGGCCCCCTTCCCCGTGTTTCCCCCCACCCACGCTAGAAGTGTGGTGCATTATACTCATCGCATCTCCTGTCGACCCCCGCTCCATCTGTCCCTCATGCCGGCCCCCCTCTCAGTTATGCTCAGCCAATCGCGGCCGATCAGCTGATGACGCGGCAGAGGGGGGCCGGCATGAGGGACAGATGGAGCGGGGGTCGACACGAGATGCGATGAGTATAATGCACCACACTTCCAGGTCTAGCGTGGGTGGGGGGAAACACGGGGAAGGGGGCCATTCACATACTTAACATACATTACAAAGTTGTATAACTTAGTAATGTGTGTTATTTTGTGAATAATTGTTTAGCGCCGCATTACCCCTTTAACAGCTCTGAGCACATCAGTTCTATAAATGGGCACTAGGGAGCTGTGAAGCATTATATCCTTATACCTGTAATGTAGTGAATATTGTACAAATACATCAGTATGTATATGCACACGTGTACTGGATGTGATCACTTCCCTTTGAGTGAAGACGACAGAACATATGTTTGGTTATGTCCACACTACAGAATCCTGGCAGATCACCCGCCGCGGATTTTTAATGAGCGGGTTCATTCTATGGGCGGAATCTGCCAAACCATAGAATGAAGCCTATGGGACCAGTGGAGATGCATGCGGCTTCAAGCGGGGGCGAGCTGTGGAATCCTTACTCTGCTTGGAAGCGGATGCTGGTGAAGGTGTTGTGGTAAGAGATGACGTGATGCTGATGTAAGCTCGCCTTTTCTGTATTGGCTTACACTGTATCAGCTGACCAAGCACAGCGACTCCAATTTTGCATGTGGGACTCCTCCACCTCAGCACTCTCTGTAAAGTAGGGAACCTTCGGCCCTCCAGCTGTTGCAAAACTACAATTCCCATCATGCCTGGACAGCTGAAGCGCAGCTTTACCATTGTGATCACCACCACTAGAGACGCTGACTGCTCAGAGGCCCCCTCTTTCTGAGCTATACTAAATAATCCCTACACATTTCATCTATTCATTCTTTTAATCACTCATGGAAGAAAGGGGCATAACACCAAACAAAGCCTTTAGATTCAGCCCCCTTCACCCGGATTTCTTATCAGGAAATCTCTACGGATTTCCGGACCCATAGAGGTGCATTTCTCACAGACACCCTTCAGGATTTTTCCTGAAACGTGTCCGTTCCGGAAAATAGGTCAGGATTTTTTAGATCCTGTCCTATTTTTGTCCGGAATTCCGGCACAGACGCCCCCATAGAACTCTATGGGAGCGCCGAAAAACTGGACGCTTTCCTGATGCACATCAGGAAAGCGTCCAGAGTTCCGGATTGGCACCCTGCCTGGACCTGGTGCTGCCCCGATCCCTGGGAGCTGACCCGCTGCCCAACCCCATTTAACTTCCCCGCAGTGCTGATCGGCCCTCGGGACTCCTATATCCATAGGGTTGCAGGACTACAACTCCCATCAAGCCGGTCAGCAAGGCATGATGGGAGTTGTATTTCTTTAGTGGATGTTCGCAGATGGCAAAAATACGACTCCCATTATGCCCTGCCGACAGGTAATGATGGAATTTGTAGTTCGGCAACCTGTGGCCATCCAGGTTGCAGAACTACATCTCCCATCATGTCCTATTGGCAGTTCATAGTGGAAGTTGTAGTTCTGCAACAGATTAGAAGGTGGCACGGCACATGAGGGGGACACGGTGGCACAGCACAGGAGGGAGACACAGTGGCACGGTACATGAGGGGGACACGGTGGCACAGCACATGAGGGAGACACAGTGGCACGGCACATTAGGGTGACACAGTGGCATGGCACATGAGGGTGACACGGTGGCATGGCACATGAGGGGAACACGGTGGCACGGCACATTTGGGTGACACAGTGGCATGGCACATGAGGGTGGCACAGCACATGAGGGGGACAAAGTGGCACGGCGCATGAGGGGGACACGGTGGCACAGCACATGAGGGAGACACTGTAGCCACGGTACATGAGGGGAACACAGTGGCACGGCACATTAGGGTGACACAGTGGCATGGCACATGAGGGTGGCACAGCACATGAAGGGGGACAAAGTGGCACGGCACATGAGGGGGACACGGTGGCACGGCACATGAGGGGGACACGGTGGCACACGATAGGGTAAGGGCGCACGGCACACGAGGGGGAGATGGTGGCACAGTACACTAGGGGCGATGTGGGTACTTCTTAGCATAATAGACCGTATTGAAAACACTTTTTTTTCTCATCAGGAAATCCTAAAGGAAATCCTGATCAGGAGGCCTCAAATGTCATCAGGAAAGTATCAGGATTTCCTGACAGTTATCCGATTTTACCATCAGGAAACCATCAGGAAACCATTAGGAAAAACCTTCAGGATTTCCTGACCAGAAGAAAAAATAGGACATTTTGGGAGATGTATTTCTGCAAACTGGATGGTCACAGCTTGCATTTGCGGGTGAGAGCAGCGCGAGCAAGGCGTGCAGAGAGGCGTGCTGAGGTTGCTGGTGCCCGGCAGAATGGTGTGCGGGGGTGCCAGAGGCCTCTTAACCAATCCGGAATCCTGGGCACTTTCCTTATGCACATCAGGAAAGTGCCCGTGATTCTGGCGCATCCATAGACTTCTATGGAGGTGTCCGGGCCGGAATTCCGGACAAAAATAGGACATGTCCTATATTTTCCAGATCTATTTTCTGGAACGGACACCCTTCCGGAAAAATCCGGAAGGGTGTCCGTGACTAATGAAAGTCTATGAGTCTGGAAATCCGGGTGGTTTTTCCGGATGTGTGAAGGGGGCCTTAGGCCTTTAACCCTGCCCAACTCTGTGGATGTGCAGATAAGGACATAGCAGGATGATCACATGGAGGAGGCAAGTACTGGAAATGTTCTGTGACTAGCAGGGACTCCTGACCATCAGGATCTGCATCAGAAGCCGCTCACACAGGTCAACTCACTGTATCCAAGGTTATAACATTGCTGGTAGCAAAGAGAATTGCCTTGTACCTTACTGTGTGAGACACAAGAAATATATCAACTGGTTTGAATCCCTATTATGCGCACTGATCAGCAGGAGCAAGAGAGCGCGGACCTGTCAGATCAGTGCTCATTCCCCACTCACTGCCGGCACTATTACACACACCAACAGCAAGCGGGTAAGTGCGGGAGGGGCTCCCCGGAAAATCTTTAGATCATCTGGGGATAGGCCAGAGGAGATAGCGTTGGTCTGCTGCTGCTGCTCTTATTATGTGGTGCGATGGCAGCAGATCGTCGCTATCCTTGTCATTTGCCTTTCAACATGTTGAAAGGCATTGAAAGTTAACGATCAGCCGTCATCGCTCATGTTAGATGATCGCTGCCTTTTATTACACAAAGCGATTATTGGCTGTAAAGGCCGATAATCGTCCAAATACGGCCGATAATCGCTTTGTGTAATAGGGCTTTTAAGAGGCGTTTCTGTTGCCAAAAATGGCAGATTCTACAGAACAATAAATAAACTTTTAACTTTGGACTATTACATGCAATCATTGGATTGCATACACTGGTCAATGCTATGCTGTAGCATAGCATTGATCAGTGTTATAGGCGTTGTGTACATAGAGCCTGTCGGGAACTAGAGAACTGTTCGGGAGCCTAGAGAACTATTCAGGAGCCTATAGAACTGTTCGGGAGCCCCGCAATTACACTGCATGATCAGTAAGTGACAGAAGCTGCTCTTGTCACTTACACTTAAAGCGACTCTGCACCCACAATCTGCCAACCCCAAACCGCTTGTACCATCAGATAGCTGCTTTTATTACAAGTTCTGTCCTGGGGTTGGTTCGGCAGGTGATGCAATTATTGTCCTAAAAAAACAGCCCTGTGTCAAATTGGCGTGGCCTAGAGTGTCTATACCCTAACCTTGCACCACTCCTCCGTCCCTCCTCCCGGACCTCTTCACCATTAGGAAGCCCCTGGCAGAATTTCTTTTCCTCACTTGTCTAAAAACTGGTGCCTTAATGATCTAACACATGTGCAGTGCTCAGACAGCTGATGAATAGGAGAATAACTGCCTAGAGCTTTCCTAATGATGAGGAGGGACAAACCTAATGCACAGACACTCTAGGCCACCCCACAGGGCTGCAAGTTTAAAAGTTGTTTTTTTAGGACAATACCTGCATCACCTGCCGAACGGACCCCAGGACAAATCTTGGATTAAAAGCAGCTATCTGAAGGTACAAGTGGTTTAGGGGGGTCAGATTGTGAGTACAGAGTCGCTTTAAACACCACGATCGTGCCACGTTCAAATCGTTTAACTCTAAAGAGCATATCCACAGTGGATACAATACTTGTGATTGTACACTTAAAGTGTCACTGTTGTTTCATTTTTATTTTTTTATTTTTTTGCAGAAATCAATAGTCCAGGCGATATTAAGAAATTTTGTAATTAGGTTTATTAGGCAAATATGCCATTATCTGCATTCAAAAAGACTTTCCCCAGCCCCCCCCCCCTTCTCTCTCTCATCCACTGCTAATTATCAGGAAATCTTGACTCGACTTTTACACAGTCGGGCCCTGTCTGTTCCATGGAGAGGGGAGGGGGAGGAGGGAGATTAGTCAGCAGCAGAGAACAAACGATTACACAGCCGGGAGCTCCATTAAAGCTGTATTCAGAGGTCATAGAGGTCAGTGCTGACTGTCAGAGGAGATAGTCCTGTGATGTAGCTGTAAATTAACTCTTTGTTGTTTTGGTTTTGGCTCACAGCTGCATTTGTATAGTATCTGTGCCCCCTCTGCCTGGTGTCTAGTGGGGGATTCCCCCCCCCCCCCTGGACGTGATCGCAGAGGGGAGATCCGTTCTAATGGTCTGGCCGGGGCTCGGCGTCGGAATGACGCTGATCCCAGCTCGGCAATCTATGTAGATGGTCTGCTGCAGACCATTATAATAGAGCACCAATCTGATGGATCTATTATATACACAGCATTGATCTCAATGGGAGATCAGTGCTGTGTATATAAAAGTCCCCCAGGCATGTCAGAGCGCGCCCCCGCCATCCCTTAACACACACACCCTGAGCATCCCCACCCCCCGCCTGGCAAGTCAGAGCGCCACTGCCATCCCCTAACCCTCGTACCCCCAGTCAGACACTTGAGAAAGGGATTGGTGCGATCCTGAAACGCCTTGTGTCGTTTTTTAATACATTTTTTTATACTCTATTTTGCCTTGCTTTTTTACTTGGACCTGCGCCCATTGGACCCAGTTGTGGAGTGGAGGATTCTGTTGCTGTTACTATCCCGTTGTGGTTGCCTGGGAGTGGCTGCAGTTCATTTGCCTGCTGTGGTCAAGTGTAGTGCCTTGTATTTTGCACAACACCACCAGGCAGGGGCGTAGCTTGGATTCACAGGGCCCCATAGAAAAACATTTTTAAGGGCCCCCTCCCCTACGCACAAAACACAAAGAACAGAGGTCGGAGGTTATCAGTGCAGTGAAGCAGAGATCTTTGTCTTCTGCTTGTTAACCCTTTCTTTGTTTTGCAGCATGTAAGTAAACATTGGGTCACTTACACACTGCAGTACATGAGGGGTTAAGCAGAAGGACACACGCTCTTACCTTCTCCCCCAGGCCCCCCTCCTGCACGGGCCCCATAGCAACTGCCTACCCTGCCTCTATGGTAGCTACGCCACTGCCATCAGGTGAAAATCTCCATTTTCTCTTTTTTTCCTGATGCCCTTCTGCCTGATTTCTACACTATGGAGCGCTGTTCATTTTTATATTGCTAACCCCCGTACTGGTATGGGTTAGCCCCCGGCGCCATGTACAGTGCCATAGAACATGTAGTAAATAACTTATTAGACTAATAGAAATATGACTGTGTCCTTTATTAACTTTCTGCAGAATAGCTCATAGTACGGCTAAAGAAAAGAACAATTTCTTCTTTGCACCTTTACTGCCCACCCTGTTTTTTCTATGGGAAAAAGCTGCTTTTAACACTTCACATACACCAAATATAATATACTGTATGCCCATGGTATATACTGTGTGTCCCTGTAGTGGCTCTACTGCCAGGTATCCACTGTATATGCATTATATGTACTGTGTTTATATAATATACTATATACTCATCATATATACTGTGTGCCCTAGTACTGTCATCTGTATATACTATATACCCATCATATATACCAGGGGTCCTCAACTGGCGGACCGCGGTCCGAACCCGGACCCCGGAGGCCAGCTGACCGGACCCCTGGTCAGACCTCCTAACCGCCCCGGATCCGGTCCGTCCCGCTCCCCACCGCACTGCCTCCCGCCCCATAGGCGTACTGTCCTTAGATGTCAGTACGCCTGTGGGGCTGGGGGCACTGTCGGTCCGGCCCCCGGCTGATACGCGCTCTCTGGGGATGTCCCGGGGATTCCCCAGCAGAGCGCGCACCACAGACCTCAGTGTACGCTGCCGGCCTGTCCTTCCCGGAAGTGCAGGCCGGCGGCGTACGCTGAGGTCACTGATGCGCGCTCTGCTGGGGAATCCCCGGGACATCCCCAGAGAGCGCGTATCAGCCGGGGGCCGGACCAACGGGAAGAGACGAAGACAGCCGCAGCGGGGAACGAGGTGCTAGGTGAGTTGTTTTTGTTATTTTTTTTTCTGTCTGGGGGGCATCTACAAGGGGAGAGCGCACAGGTGGACTATATACTACAGGGGTGACCTCACAGGGGGCTATATACTACTGAGGGGGCTATATACTACTGGGGGGAGCGCACAGGGGGCTATATACTACAGGGGGGACCTCACAGGGGGCTATATACTACTGGGGGGAGCGCACAGGGGGTTATATACTACAGGGGGGACCTCACAGGGGCTATATACTACAGGGGGAAAGCACAAGGAGGGCTATATACTACTGGGGGGAGAGCACAGGGGCGCTATATACTACTGGGGGGAGCTCACAGGGGGCTATATACTACAGGGGGACAGCGCATGGGGGGGCTATATACTACAGGGGGAGCTCACAGGGGGCTATATACTACAGGGGGGAGCTCGGAGGGGGGCTATATACTACTTGGGGGGAGCTCACGGGGGCTATATACTACTGGGGGGAGCACACAGGGGGCTATATACTACAGGGGGAGAGCACAGGGGGGCTATATACTACTGGGGGGAGCTCACAGGGGGCTATATACTACTGGGGGACAGCGCACAGGGGGCTATATACTACAGGGGGAGAGCGCACAGGGGGGCTATATACTACTGAGGGGAGCTCACAGGGGGCTATATTCTACAGGGGGAGAGCGCATGGGGAGGCTATATACTACTGGGGGGAGCTCACAGGGGGCTATATACTACAGGGGGAGAGCGCACAGGGGGGCTATATACTACTGGGGGAGCAACAGGGGGCTATATACTACTGAAGGAGAGCGCACAGGGGGGGCTATACACTACTGGGGGAGCAACAGGGGGGCTATATACTACCAGGGCAGTCACCCCCTTTGTACCTAATATCAAAGGCCTGGTGAGAGAGAAAAAAATGCCAATTTTCCCGCTAATAAGCAGCAATTCTGTATATAAATAGTTGAACGTTTGTGACAAAGTAACAAAACACGTTTCCTACTGATGTTCAGCTCGGACCTTCACCTGACAATAGACCCCGGTAAGTGGACCTTCACTAAAAGTTGTTGAGTACCCCTGATATATACTGTGTGCCCTAATACTGTCATATAATATATATCCATCATATAAATTGTGTGCCTCTGTACTGTCATCTGTATATACTATATAACCATGATATATAGAGTGTGCCCCTGTAGTGTCATCTGTATATACAATATACCCATCATATATACTGTGTCCCACCTGTACTATCATCTGTATATACTATATACCCATCATATATACTGTGTGCCCCTGTGTATACATGTCCTGTACTGTGTACACTGCTATATAACTGTATATACACGTCCAGGTCTCTACTGAGACCCTCTAATAATGACAAATAATAATAATAATAGACTTATGGCACAGCTTTGGGTTGCTGCTCAGTGAGTTACTTTTTTTTTTTTTTTAAACTTTATTGAAACAAAACATTGCCTGGCATTAGTGATGTGACAAGATCTTATCAGTGATAACCGGTTTCAACTGGATTCTAGGATTCAGTCGGAGGAGTTGGATTGTAAGTATGCTCCTTCATTGGCGCATTATTTTTTTCGTTATTTTGCATCTATTTTCAATAATTTTGTAATGTTTCATCTTCTCACATATTTAGGTGGTTTTTGAGAGACTTGTGAATTGCGACTATGGCGGGAGAAGAGCCGAAGATGTTCTACATCAATCTGGACCAGTTCCCTGAGGACATGGAGGATTATGTAGTAGTACAGCGGCAATATGTAAGTGACAATCTATCACCCAATACAGAGTTAGGAGAGGTGAGGGGTTGGCTATAATTGTTAGTGCAGGGAGTATATCCCAGGTGATCCCCAGGGTGGCTGTATATGTATAGGACACTAGACAGGGCTGATGGGATGTGTAGAATAGGGATCTATAAATACTGTGTTATGTTTCCCCATGTTCACCTATGTCCAACTGTCACTTTGCCGTGTTCCCTGCAGGGGGCGGGGCTTAGTTGGGGCATGATAACTGCTGTGTGGTCAGTGTGGTCTATGGCCGGGCTCATGCACTGTGTGTTATGTGATTTCCATCACTTCTGCTGAATATATTCCTATAAGGCAGCTATATAAGTGGAAACCACATAGCAAACATAAGCCATGAGCCTGGCCTAGAGTTTATTCACATTTACACTGCAGTAACATGTCCCAATTCTATTACTGAATCAGGATGTATAATCTGTCATGTTAAAGCAAATGTACTATTCACTTTAAGTTTTGCATATGAATAGAATAGCACCGACGTGGGGAAGCCAATGCCCGTTTTTAACCGCGTCCTGGTTCCCGCGTATGGCGCTGTTCTTTTCCCAGCACCGCCCAGGGGTGAAGAACTAAAAGCGGGCTGGCCAGCCCCCAGTGAGAGGAACCCCCTCCCCTCTATGACGCTGGTCCATTAGAATCAATGGAGCCGTATCATAGAGGGGAGGGGGTTTCCTCCCACTGGGGACGGGCCAGAACACTTCCAGTTCTTCACCCCTGGCCAGTTTTCGGGAATAGAACGGTGATGTACGCGGGAACCGGTCCGAGGTTCAAAAAAAGGACAGCAGCATCGGCGCCATTCTATCCATGTGCAAAATGTAAAACGTATGTATTGCTGGTTCATTTGCTTTAACTACATCAATATACAGTATGTTTTACAATGCACACTTTCATCTGGTTAAGTCTAACATACATTCACTGGCTAATAGATACTAAAATGTAGACCCCATAGGCTGAATTCACACTTCCCATGTTCTGTCTGTGAAACACGGACGACACAGACATTGAATGCAAGTCCTGGACTGTATTAACATCATGGCAGCAGGGGGGAAACTCTTTGAATCGCTGCGACTCTGTCATTAAAGTGCTGCAGCAATTCAAAGAGTTTTCCAGCTGCCGACATGATGTTGATACAGTCCAGGACTTGCATTCAGCGTCTGTGTCGTCAGTGTTTCAGACAGAACACAAGACATGTAAATGCAGCCATAGTATAAGGCTGGTGTAGTCTCTTTTTGTGTTTACATGTCATGTATTATTCTTAAAGTGAAGTATTGGCATAAAATGCATCAGAAGCAGCAAGAGGTAAAGGAGTCACGCTTTTTTATATAAAATGGAAATAAAAGCATTATAATCACTGCATGGCGTTTTTGTTTTGTTTTTGTGCTACAAATGCTGTGACCAGATGTTACCTGGGAGTCTGTGTAGACTTATGGATTGGCATACCCACATGGCTTTTTTTTGTTATATCAAAGTTTATTGTAGGCAAGGAAAAGGTTAACAGGTTAACAATGGCAGGCTATGTTTCCACAACATCTTTTTAGGTGAAAAACTGCAGTTCTTTTGTAATGATGGCCGTTATTAATGATCGTTAAAGGGGTTATCCCGCGCTACAAAAACATGGCCACTTTCTTCCAGAGACAACATGGCTCTTGTCTCCAATTCAGGTATGGCTTGCAATTAAGCTCCATTTGCCATTTAAGTTGCAAGACCTCACCCAAACTGGAGACAAGAGTGGTGCTGTCTCTGGAAGAAAGTGGCCATGTTTTTGCAGCGCAGGATAACCCCCTTAATAATGGCCATCATAAACAAACAATGTCCGTTTTTCACCTAAAAAAGACGTTGCCATAACCTTACATAGGTGTAACATAGGATTGATGCAAGTTTACACAGGAAATGTAAAAAAATGTCTAAATGTTTTAAACTTGAAGGCCAGTTCACACTGAGCAAATTCGGTGGAATTCCACGGTGGAGCTCTCCACCACAGAATTCCCGCCTGCCTCAGTGTCAAACGCCGACTCTGGGAGGGCTTGCGCGCCTCCGCTCTCCTCCGCTCTCCTCCAGTCTCCGCTCATACAATTGACATGTCATTTCTTTGACTAGAGAGGTGCGCGAGCTCTCCCATATACACGCTGTTTGACACTGAGACAGGTGAGATTCCGTGGCGGAGAACCGATTTTGCTCAATGTGAACTGGGGAGCTAGGTAATGTCACTATAAGCCAATTTTCATCCAGAATCACAGCACTGATGAGAGGCTCCTGAAATCTGAGGAGCTGATGGAACATCAATCCACACAACCAAATTATAATAAAGTCTTGGTATCAGAGCATATATGAGGTATAACAGCACTGCCAGAAAGCAGCTCCACAACAGTAAGGATAGTGCTCACCTCACCAGACTGGACTCAAAGACGGAGATTTATCAAACATGGTGCAAAATAGAACTGGCTCAGTTGCCCCTAGCAACCAATCAGATTGCACCTTTCATTTTCCAAAGCATCTGTGAGGAATGAAAGGTGGAATTGAGCCAGTTTCACTTTACACCATGTTTGATAAATCTCCCACAATGTCCGGAGAATCCAAAGAACTGAAAGGGGTAGTGCGGCGCTAAGAAATTATTCACGCGGACGCGTCATCAGCTGCTCAGCCACGATTGGCTGAGCACAGTTATGCTGCGATTCGGCCGGCCTCCCGAAGATTACGTCGTTGACAGAAGATCGGGGTCGGGGACGACGAGCGTCAGGTATGTATGGTACACTACACTTCCGGGTCCACGTGAGGGGGGGGTGGAACACGGGGAAGGGGGCGGTTCACAGATATAAAATACATTACAAAGTTGTATAACTTTGTAATGTGTGTTATTTTGTGAATTATTTCTTAGCGCCGCACTACCCCTTGAAGCAGACAGCACTTAGAAGTGAAAAAATCTGTGGCTTTTATTCCCACCCTTGCAACATTTCAGCTATACCCAATAGCTTGAGGAAGGCCTCTATGTATAGCCGAAATATGACAAGGGTGTGAATAAAAGCACTTTTAAGTGCTGTCTCCTTGAGTTCTTTAGAATCAGAGCATGTCCCTCCTTCTCCTGATATGCTGCTCTTTCCCTCCCATTGTTGACACCTCATTGTTACAGACCACCACAATGCTCTAAAAACAATGGTCTGGTGGGTGTATATATATAGTATACATGTGTATATACAGTATATTATACAGTACATTTACACTGTATCTTTATACATCTTCTACATTATAGCTATATATACACCAGCAAGACCACTGCTTTTAGAGCAGAGTGGTGGTCTCTAACCTAGACAATGAGCTGTCAACAATGGGAGGGAAGAGCAACATATCAAGAGAAGGAGACAAATTTGCTAAATGAATGTGTTTGCAAACATATTTAAAGAGGTTGTCCATGAAAAATTAACTTGTCCCCTATCCACAGGAAAGGTGGATGGTACCAAACTGACTTAAAGTGTCACTGTCATTTGTGAAAACTTTTAACATGTCATAGAGACATATGAAAAGTTTTGATCGATCCGGGTCTGAGTGTGCAGTCAGACCCATATGGATCAGGTGAGTGAGTGGGGAGAGGACCGCGCTACAGTTCTGTTTTAGGAAAATGGTTCGGACTCATAATGCAATGTCTATAGAGGCTGACTCTTTTTCTTACACGGACTGGGGAGAGGATGCATTGCAGCACGGTCCTCTCCCTCGCTCACTCACCTGATCGGTACAGGTCTGAACACTCAAAACCACACCAATCAAAACTTTTGACATTTCTCTATGACATGTCAAACGTTTTTACAAACAAGAGGTACACTTTAATTGCAAATTGCATGTTGACTAACTTAGCGTCCTGGGGTCTTTGGGAAACAATGCTGTGGATATACTTTATGCAGTATGCAGGGGCGTAACTAGAAATGGCTGGGCCCCATAGCAAACTTTTGATTGGGGCCCCCCCGCCCGCCCCCTCTTGATCGACCACTACGCCATCAACACACTCAGCTCTACACAGGTCCTGTACACCATATAAATTACAGTACAGTTATATCAGGTGACTTACAGGGGACGTCTTCTCTGATCGGAGTTCTTCCCTTTTCATTTTCTTCTCCATCTCCTTCTCCGAGCCACAAATCCACAGGATCTGCCAGAAAAACATATTAGTCTCCTCACACTGGCACCATCCTAATCTCTCTATACTGCACATCTGCATTGGCCCCTTTACACCCTCATTTAGTGGGAAGGCTGACTCTATGTGATCCCATTTTATTATATGGCCCTCCTCTCTGTCGCCCCTCCTTATAAATAGCCCCCTTATGTTGCCCCCCTTATAGAAGCCCCCCATGCTGTCCCCCTTATAGATGCACCCCATGTTGTCCCCTAATAGATGGTCCCCTATGTTGCCCCCCTATAGATGGCCCCTCCTATGTTGTCCTCTTATAGATGGCCCCCTCTCCCCCTATATTGTCCCTTTATAGATGTTCCCCTCTCCCCCAATGTTGTCCCTTTATAATATCCCTCTCCCCTATGTTGTGCTCCTCTCCCCTATGTTGTCCCCTTATAGATGGCCCCCTCTCCCCCTATGTTGCCCCCCCTTATAGATGTCCCTCTCCCCCCTTCCTTATAGATGTCCCCCTCTCCCCCCCTTTCTTATAGATGGCCCTCTCTCCCCCCTCCCTTATAGATGCCCTCCTCTCCCCCCTCCCTTATAGATGCCCCCTTCTCCCTCCCTTATAGATGTCCCCCTCTCCCCCCCCTTCCTTATAGATGGCCCTCTCTCCCCCCTCCCTTATAGATGCCCCCTTCTCCCTCCCTTATAGATGTCCCCCTCTCCCCCCTTCCTTATAGATGTCTCCCTCTCCCCGCCTTCCTTATAGATGCCCTCCTATCCCCCCCTTCCTTATAGATGCCCTCCTATCCCCTCCTTCCTTATAGATGCCCTCCTCTCCCCCCCTTCCTTATAGATGTCCCCCTCTCCCCCCCCCTCCTTATAGATTCCCTCATCTCCCCATCCCCCTTATAGATGCCCTCTTCTCCCCATCCCCCTTATAGATGCCCCCTTCTCTCTCTCCCGGAAAGCAGGTTTAAAAAAAAACAAAAAACTCACCTTACAACGCGCTCCCCCGTCGAGCCTTTTTCCTGTCAGTCCCCCGTCTGATGCGCGGCTGCCGGGGGTGTCGCGTCCTATCCTCGACAGCGCGCGTATCATAGAGCTCTCTGTGGGCTTGTGCTGCGGCCGCGACTTCCGGCACACAGAGAGCTCTATGATACGCGCGCTGCCGGGGATAGGACGCGACACCCCCGGCAGCCGCGCATCAGACGGGGGACTGACAGGAGCGCTGTCGGTCGGTCCCGTGCTCCTCCTGGCCCAGTGACTCCTTTTCCCTATGGTTGGGGAAAGGAGTCGCCGGGTCAGGAGGAGCACGGGACCCGCGTCACGGGCCCCCTGATGCGGCGGGGCCCCGTAGCAGCCGCTATGGCTGCTACGGCGGTAGTTCCGCCAGTGGCAGTATGTAAATTCAGCCTAACAGAAGGAACAGGGTAATGACAGGTAGAAATTGTTATTTGGATTTTACATTGAAAATCCACAATAACATTGCATTATGGGACATGATCCCCCCTGTTCACATGTAGTGACCAAATCTGCCAGGATTTCAGAACATTGTCAATTTGTACATGTAAATCAAATGGGGGAAATCGGCTCCACAACCTGCATATAACCCATGTGAGTACTGCCACTACTAAACCCACTCATAAGGAGAGACTGGACTCAGTAGATTAGTTGCAGAGATTTCTGAGACTGGTCCATACATCTGAATGGGGTTGTATGTGCAGCATGATGATGATTTCTCATTCTAATGTACAAAACAGTAGCAGAATATATTTGTTTTGTTATGTGCACTGCCATGTATGTATCAGATGGGAATTATACCACACAAAGCTAATTTTAAAATATATTATAAAGGATTCCCTTTTGCACTAGAAATAGATCAATGGTTTTATTGATTTTTTAATCATGTTTAATAAAAATTAATATATTTTAAAATTAGCTTTGTGTGGTATAATTGTTATTTTCTAGAAAGCTAATTAACTATGTTGGACTAGTTATGATAGGGTCAATTGACTCCGTGGTGGTGAGACCAATATTGTTTGAGTGTCCATTGGAGCTATTGTATATAAAATGTATCAGATGGGCTAGTAGTCCCTATACTAGTAGAACGTCGACATACAAACAACTGGGGAGGTTCTTGACCGCTTTCGTATAATGGACCGTCTCCTTTGATGCCACCTGCTTCGGACTCCTGGAGGACTGTATGAGGACTTCCCCTCGACACTTTTGAGGACTTTGCAAGTATTTTGTTCCTCTGTAACCAGGTCTTTGTTGGCTCCTCTGTGTCCAGCCTATGTTGTATGTCATTCTACCAGAAGAAAATGTAGAATAAAGTGTTATTTAAACAAAAACTGTGTCAGAAAATCTTCAAGAAGTCTGTCTCCTCTGAATCCCCTTGTGTTTTTCCAAAGGAAAAAAAAGAACAAAACCTCCATATAGCAATACAGGAAGTCTTTATAACATACTGACCCAGGACACACTTTATAACATACTGACCCAGGACACACTTTATAACATACTGACCCAGGACACACTTTATAACATACTGACCCGGGACACACTTTATAACATACTGACCCGGGACACACTTTATAACATACTGACCCGGGACACACTTTATAACATACTGACCCGGGACATACTTTATATCATACTGACCCGGGACACACTTTATAACATACTGACCCGGGACACACTTTATAACACACTGACCCGGGACATACTTTATATCATACTGACCCGGGACACACTTTATAACATACTGACCCGGGACACACTTTATAACATACTGACCCGGGACACACTTTATAACATACTGACCCGGGACACACTTTATAACCTACTGACCCGGGACACACTTTATAACATACTGACCCAGGACACACTTTATAACATACTGACCCGGGACACACTTAGTGACAAAGCTAACTGATTTATATCTGCAATGTTTTTTTTCTGTGCGCCTTCTTTTATTGCAGGGTTTTTTATGTGTGAAATTCATCTATTTAGCGCAAAAACCTTTGTGAATTTGCACTCACCTGAATTCACGTATTTCACCTCACGTGAATTATTTTCACCTGTGCAAAAACTCAAACAGGAGTAAATCTTACACCGGGTCAGGAGGTGGTGAACGACTGCACAAAAATTGTACAATTTCAACATTTTAGAGCAACAATAAATTAGTCTCATACAATGTCACTGTCTAAAAAATGGCTTCAAATTCAGTTAGGTGAATAATACCAGAATTTCAGACAAAATATATTTGACCACCAAATAATTATCTATAAATACCATTACGCTGTGTGTGCTGTGTGTCTGATAATAAAAGATCTGCACAGTTTACAACAAATTAGAGACAGGTTAAGAAAACCAGTGAAGTGATAACATTATAACCTGGATGGGTATAGTTTGGCCTAGGCGATTTTAAACCCCAGGGGAAAGAGTTTATCAGTGGGGCATACTGTGACCTGAGCCACGTTAGATGGGTATATTCTGGTATATTCTATGTATATGCCCACATGCTCATGCTTCCAAATCTTTGCTGGCTGCCTGACTGTCCCAATGTTAGATTGGGTCACTGTTTACCAACCTGTTGCACCTCAAGTTGCACCAAATAATGTTCTAAATAATATAAAAAACGTAATTCAGTGACTCACAGGTGATGTCTTCCTTGTAGGGATGGTCCGAATCTGCCGAGGTTCGGGTTCGTATGAACCCGAATGATCGGCATTTGGTTATGGCTGTATCCCAGTTTTCCAGGAGGTCCTTCCGCTGTATCCACCCTCTCCACGGCCCAGACCTCCATGATGGTTTCTTCCAGCTAAAATTCATCTCTTCAGAACCTCACAGACACACATCTTAGGCTCCACACCTTTCAGGCAACTTCCTTCCCTTTTCCCTACCTATAGGGTCCTATACAGTAGTAATTCTGCTGTTTGGTGTCATATGCAGTAAAGTGAGTAGGTGTGTGGGTTGCCCCCTGTATGTAGTATTCCCCATAGTAATATTATCACCTTCTGTGATCTCCCTCACATAGTAATATTGTCCTTGCACCTCACACAGAGTAATAATGCCCCTGCTATGCAACCCCAATACACAGTAATAATGATCCCCTGCTCTGTACAGCCCCCATAATAATAGTGACCTCTGCTGTGTACACCACCCCATAGTAATAATGCCCCCTGCTGTGTACAGCCCCCATAGTAATAATGACCCCTACCCTGTACAGCCCCTCTAGTAATAATGCCCCTTGGTGTGTAAAGGCCCCCATAGTAACAATGGCCCCTGCCCTGCACAGCCGCGATAGTAATAATGACCCCCTGCTCTATACAGCCCCCATAGTAATATTGATCCACTGTTCTGTACAGCCCCCATGGAAATGATACCCCCTGCTTTGTACAGCCCCTCATAGTAATGACGCCCCCCTGCTTTTTACAGCCCCTCATAGTAATATAGTAATAGTGCTCCAAGGTATATATAGCCCCCAATAGTAATAATGACCCCCTGCTCTGTACAGCCCCCTTAGTTATAATATTCCCTGCTATATACAGCCCCCATAGTAATAATGCTCCCTGCTATATACAGCCCCCATAGTAATAATGACCCTGAGCTCTGTACAGCCCCCTAGCCATAAATACCCCCTGTTCTTTACAGCCCCCATAGTAGTAATGTCCCCTGCTTTGTACAGCCCCCATAGTAATAATTCCCCCTTTTATGTACAGCCACTATAGTAATAATGATACCCTGCTGTGTACAGCCCCCCATAGTAATAATGACCCCTGCTCTGTACAGACCCCTATAGTAATAATGACCCCCTGTGTAGCCCCCATAGTAATAATGACCCCCTGATCTTTACAGCTCCCAGCTCACCAAAGTAATAATACCCTTTGCTTTGTAGAGCCTCCATAGAAGTAATGACCCCTGCTCTGTACAGCCCCCTATAGTAATAATGACCCCCTGCTTTGTACAGTGCCCCATAGTATTAATGTTCCCTGCTATGTACAGCCCCCCATAGTAATAATACTCCCTGCTCTGTACAGCCCCCATAGTAATAATGCCCCCTGTTCTGTACAGCCCCCATAGTAATGACGGCCTGTTCTGTACAGCCTCCCATAGTAATAATGACCTCCTGTTGTATACAGCCCCCCACTCACTCACTCACAGTAAATTTGCCCCCTGCTGTATACAGCCCCCCCCATAGTAATGATGACCCCCTGTTGTGCTCCAACATAAAACAAACAAACACATCATACTCACTTATTCCAGGTCTCAAGCAGATCTTTTCACATCCTGGCTTCTAGCCTGTGAGCCATGGGGACAGATACTCCAGCAGGCACGATGATGTCACATCTTTGCGCCTGCTGGAGAGATCCCGTCCCGGCCTCTCACAGGCTGTCAGCATGAAGTTCTGAACACTGACATGTCCTGCGGCTCTATTCTGTTCTTTATGGTTAGCCCTAGCACACTGCACTACAGTGAGAAGGCTGAGCATTACAACCAAAAGGCATCCCTAGAAGCTGCGCATTGACATGACCAACGGAGTGCTGCGGGACTAAGCAGGCAGTAGGCCCCTCTGCCTCTTTGGCCCCTTTGCAGCTGAACTGTACATGCGGTCTGTCTGCCGTTGGGCCCAGGGTATTTTACACCCTAGGGTATAGTTTGGCCTAGAACATTTAATTCCCCTGAGTATACTCTGGCCTGGACCAAACTATACCCAGGTGTAATCTGGGAAGGGGTTATTTTGGCCTGCTAAACCGGCAATATAATCACTTCAGAGTGACAATAACTGCAGCATCAGTTGTGACATTGGTCTATGGATGTCATTGGGTAAGATTGTGTTCACACTTGTATTATGGTTAAAAAAAATGACACATTGGGGGGGATCTGTGACATATTAGCACTCCTGCATACATCACCATCCTTCCTGTCATATCTGCAGGATCCTCTAATAGCAGTGTGACTACAGCCTCAATGGTAACCAGCGGTATACTCCTCCCTTCAGGCTCATAACCTTTTTGGACAGGTTTAACCCCTTAGCGACCCATGACGTATCTGATACGTCATGGTGCCGCTCAGGGTGTTCAGAGCGGGGTCCCGCCGGGACCGCGCTCTGAACGGCGCTGATCCCGGCTGACACGTGCAGCCGGGCAGTGCCTCTATTAGCCGGCGCGGGTCCCGTTGCCGCGCCGGCTAATTAAGCCTCTAAGTGCAGCTGTCAAACCTGACAGCTGCACTTAGAGGCTTCAGACCTCACGTCCCTGGTGTCTAGTGGGACGGATCTCCCCCCCGCGATGCGATCGCGGGGGGGAGATCCGTTCTTCTGCCCGTGCCGGGCCTCAGCGTCGGAATGACGCTGATCCCGGCTCGGCAATAGATTGCTATGGCCTGCAGCAGGCCATAGTAATCTATGACCGATCTAATCGATCTTTGCTGTGTATATACACAGCATTGATCTCTATGAGAGATCAGTGCTGTCTATATACAAGTCCCCCAGGGGGGCTTCTAGTTACAGTAAAAAAAAAAGTAAAAAAGTGTTTTTATTAATAAAAAATCCCCTCCCCTAATAAAAGTCCAAATCACCCCCCATTTCCCATTTTATAAATATAAATTAATAAATAAATAAATAAACATATTTAGTATCGCCGCGCGCGTAATCACCCGAACTATTAATTAATCACATTCCTGATCTCGCACGGTAAACGGCGTCAGCGCAAAAAAATTCCAAAGTGCAAAATTGCGCATTTTTGGTCGCATCAAATCCAGAAAAAATGTAATAAAAAACGATCAAAAAGTCGTATATGCGCAATCAAGGTACCGATAGAAAGAACACATCATGGCGCAAAAACTGACACCTCACACAGCCCCATAGACCAAAGGATAAAAGCGCTATAAGCCTGGGAATGGAGCGATTTTAAGGAACGTATATTTGTTAACAATGGTTTGAATTTTTTACAGGCCATCTGATACAATATAAGTTATACATGTTATATATCATAGTAATCGTAACGACTTGAGGAACATGCATCACAAGTCAGTTTTACCATAGGACGGACGGCGTAAATGCAAAACTCCCCGAAATCAAAACAAATTCGTTTTTTTTTCAATTTGACAGCGCAAATGATTTTTTTCCGGTTTCGCAGCATATGTTATGGAAAAATAATGCCTGTCATTGCAAAGTACAATTGGTTTCGCAAAAAATAAGCGCTCATATACGTCTCTAGGTGAAAAAATGCAAGCGCTATGGACTTTTAAACTTAAAATGGAATAAGCAAAAGCGCAAAAACGAAAATAGGCTTTGACCTTAAGGGGTTAAAGTAAATGATCAGTCGGCGATCGCGCATTTGCTTGGCTGATCGCTGACCCTATTACATGGGAGGGAAATCTGTCTGATATTTCACATAATAGTTCCACGTAATATGGCATCAATGAACAGCGGACGGAGCGTTACATGAAGGTAAACTGACTGTGCTATAACAATATTCTCTGCTTACTCTGTGTTTCTTATTTAAGGTTGGAGAGGACGACTTTGAGGGTGAGTTTTGCCTGTCTATAATATAATTTCCAAGGATTTGGGGAGATTTGTTAAGACCGGTATACCTGTGTGCTGTATGCTGACACCTGTATGCTGTTACATAACTGACCCCCCCCCCCCCCCCGGGTCACGTGTTTTGCACAAAATTCCGTGACTGTTTGTGGTCGTACGCCTAGCAACGTCTTAACGGGGTACTTCTGAAAACCAATTAAAATCGACTGGTGTCAGAAAAATTATAAACACAGATTTTATGTTAATTCTATTAAAAAAAACGTGTTCCAGGTACTTCTGACATCAGTTGATTTGAATTTTTTTCAGGAAAATACTTTAAAGACCTTGCTGGGCGTACCACCACAAACAGTCACAGATTTTTGTGCAAAACACGTGGCTTGGGGGGGGAGGGCTGGTTATGTAAGACCAGCATACAGGTATGCCCATAAGTAATGGAACACTTGAGCTGTTTATATAAAAGCAATTTACAAATCTGTATAATTTTCTGACTCCAGTTGATTTTGAAACTTTTTTCTCCAGAGTACCCCTTTAAATACCTCCCCTTTGTGTCTGACATTTTCTACTACACAGCTCATAACATATGTTTTACATCACCCCCCTATTGTTTTTAAACATTGGGAAAGTTACATCATAAAGTTATAGGCTATGTTCACACGGCCGTACTTTGTATGTTGTGGAACACTGCCTTTACTGCTATGAGATCCCGGCAGGAGCGTATACACATTATATACGCTCCGGCCGGGATCCCACACGGCGCCGCAAAGAACTGACATGTCAGTTTTCTGCGGCTGCAATTCACACAATGAGGCCGCTTGCTTCATTGTGTGCTGTCTGAAGTTCTGATTCGGGCGAACACTGCGGCCGGAAAGATCATCCGGCTGGTAGTACCGGCTGGAATGATCTTTGTCTCTCACGTAGTGTGCACATAGCCTTAAAGTGATATTGTCCCCCTTTTCCATATAAGGAGTTCTCAACATCATTCTTAACCTTAGATTCTGCATATTTCATATCTTACCATATGAAGGATTTCTTGGTGGTCTTTCCCCTCAAAAATGCATGTTTTTGTTGGTGGACGGCGCCGTATGTGTGGGCTTCATAGCAGTCGTGCCCCAAATCCTTGCCTACATCGGTGCCATAGGCCACGCCCCTCTGTGATGTTATCACAACCTAGGCCCCGCCCTCTCAGCAGTGTCATCAGAATGGGCTGACCTAGATCCTGGTCTCACCCCATCTGTGATGGCCAGATGATAGGGGGCGGGGCCAAGGCCTCTAGGTTGGCCCATTTTGCTGCAGAAGGGGCGGGCCTAAGCATAGATTACCTTACAGAGGGGGCCAGGCCTATGGCACTAAGGTAGGTGGGGATATGGGGCACAACCGCCCCACCCAGATGGCGTTGTCCATCAACAATAAAATGCATTTTTGAAGGGAGAAACCACCAAGAAATCCTTTTACAGTAAGATATGAAATGTTCAGAATATAAGTTTGAGAAGGATGCTGAGAACTTCCTATATGGAAAAGGGGCTGACAATATCACTTTAATGGCAGACTTAAAAGGGACAAGCCCACTATTCAGTTTTAAAGCACAAATGACGAGTGTGTTGGTTTTTACTGATTTTTGTGGTGCCTATCGTTAGTAAATGAGGTGAAACAAGAAAATTTTATGTAATAACTTATTTTAAACTAATGTTTTTCCTTCTTTTCTTTAGAGGAAGAACCGGATTTCGGGTTAGTAAATCTTTACTATGAATACAATATGTGTGTGAGTCTACATCCCCCTATCATGTGTGGTGTTCTCACTATCTTCTCTATTCTGTCACTTACAGGAGTGATGAAGACCAGGATGAGGACATTTTGGAGTAAGTATCTCATAGTAAAATATTGTACAATGAATGAGTCTTTATTGTATTGGGTTCTCACTGTCTTCTCTATTCTGTCACTAACAGGGATGACGAAGACAACGAGGAGTGGCTGTAAGTATCTCATAGTAAAATACTGTATAGTGAATGATGTCATTGGAGGAGATCATTGTTAGACATACCTAAAGCGATGTTCCTAGGTATTGAATTTGTCCAAGTTCCAACTCCTCAATGTGCAGCCTCTGAGAAGTGACTATTATTCCCTTATAATATGTATTATTTTTATTTCTTTTTATGTAACAGATGGAGGAGGGCAGTGAAGATGACACCATGGAAGTTCAGGTATATATCTCACAATGCTCCTATCTGGCAAAGGAACTTGTGACTAGTGACTTGTGAAAATGGAAGTCTCGCCACATAAAAAAAATCAATAATCAAAATGCCCCATGTCCCAGAAAGGCAGCAATGAACATGTCACATATCTGGAAAGAATACAATAAAATGTGGTGGAAAAAAATCTAATTTTTTAATGCTGTGTCTGCCTCGAATTTCTGTGAAACACCTGAAGGGTCAATATGTTCACACACAATTTTGAGGTAGATATACAGCCATATATTAAAAGTTATGGCTATGAATCATGTTATTATTGAGATATCGCAGAATCGTTTTATTAAAGTTTCAAACAAGATAAAGTGTCTATAATTACTAAATAATATATATTCTCTATTACAGAAGATCCAAATATCCATTGAGATCATGGATCCCTCGCCTGGAGACCATCATGTAAGTATGAGGAAGTAGCAGAGCTGAAATCATACTTCTGCGTTCTGTGGTTTCATATATGAGTCTATCGTGATCAGTGTTTATTAACTCCCTAATAAAAACTCTGTATAAAACAAGCTGTTTTATGTTATATGTACAGCGAGGAAGAGGAGGAAGAGGAGGCGGCTGAGGACATCCCCAGGTAAGGAATCAAAGAATAAAACTTTGTAAATTCATAAATAGGTTTTCCTTACTATCCTGCTGTCCGTCAATAAACTTTCTGAATGTCATATGGAATACTTCAAGAGGAAGAATTAGAATTTTTGAAAACTGCTGCTAAATTTATAAGCTTTTTAAATCCATAAAAAATGAAAGAACATTTAGTAAATGATAACAACATAATGTAGACAGATTGTAAACAATAGATAAAAAAAAAGCTAAATTTTTGATTTGACAGTGTTTTATAGATCCATCATAGCATATAAGATTTACTGTAAGTTTCAATCAGATCAAAGTATCTATAATCCTTAACAAATATATATTCTCTATTACAGAGGATCCAAATATCCATCGAGCTTATGGATCCCTCGCCTGGAGACCATCATGTAAGTATGAGGAACTAGCAGAGCTGAAATCATACTTCAGCATTCTGTGGTTTGATATATGAGTCCATCAGTGTTTATAAATTCCCTAATCAAAACTCTGTATAATCCTCAATAACAATGTACTTATATACAAGCTGTTTTATGTTATATATACAGTGAGGAAGAGTAGGCGGCTGAGGACATCCCCAGGTGAGGAATCAAAGAATAGAACTTTATGAATGTATAGCTAGGCTTTCCTTACTATGCTGCACAGGTAGGGGTGCAATGAGAGGACAGGATAGGGGGCGCTCTAGTTGGAATCATATTCCATATTACCTAAAAATTATACATTTCCAAATTTTCAAAACAAACGTGTGAAGATAGTTTTTACCTTGGCTTTCCCTTAAGTTTCTCAGAAAACTGAAGAATGGAAGGTTGTCTAGGGTCCTATTACGGGGGGGGGGGTGTAGAAAAATCTGATCTTAACAGGTTGTGTTGAGATTCTAGACTTTGTTCCCACTTTTGGGACTTTTGGCCAACACTAATGTGCAGCTTATTCCATAAGGTTTGCAATCCCTTCTTTTTAGAATAAACCTTATAATGTATAATCTAACAATATATTAATATACGAGTTTATTTTCTATATACAGAGAAGATGACGAGGAGAAGACCATTGTCATCCCTAGGTGAGGAATCAGAGTCTATAACTTTGTGAATGCATGGGATTACTTTATTTACTATGCTGCATAGAGAGTACAGGGGGCGCTCTAGTTGGAGGTGCAATGATATTTCTTCATCTCCAACATACCTGGCCTATAAACTACACATCTCTGAGTTGTTAAAACAAAGGCTTATAGAGAGCTCCTTATTTCAAGAAGCTGACATCCGGCTACAAGAATACATTTCCTTTATATAGTTTTCCTTATAATGTGCTCAGTGATCCCGGTGTCCTTACATTAACCATTTATTTCTGACCATTTCTTGGTCCTTTCTCCTCAGCAGAAGCAGCAGCAGAAGATCCATCCTATCCAGGTAAGTACAAGCGATATTACATTTACACGATAATATGCAGCTATGGGATGAAACGCCCCTACTCGGGTGCAGCCTCAAACACAGCAAACAGAAAAGACACACAGTATAGTGTGGGGGACTGATCCCTGAAATTCATGCTGGTTTTTCTCTTTCCCTTATAGACTGCGGGCGCTGTTCTGCTGCTGCTGTGTCACCAAGGATGAGTAAAGGTGAGTAACCATAATGTCATCACACCTTAGGCTGCAGATCACTTTTATGCTATTTTGATATGGAGCTTATAGACTGTGATTAATAATAATAATGCTATAATGGTATCATGTTTATATCATTGTAACACTTTGCTTGGTATATCTCCCATCTAGGTAAGACCACGCCAGCAGCGTGAGAAGAAGACACCCTTACCATCTGGAGTTATCTGGAGGAGGAGGCGCCCTTAACAACGAGAGGTAAATGAGGCGCCACTAACATCAGGGGGGATCATTTACCTTAAATAGGGAGGAGGAGGCCCCCACTAACATTAGTAACATCAGGGGGAGAAGACTCCCTTAAACATCTGTAGGAGTCAGGAGGAGGTGCCCTTACTATCTAGAGGCAAATCAGGTGCCATTAAAATCAGGAGGGGTCATTTGCCTCAAATGGGGGGAGGAGGCCCCATGTAACATCAAAATAAGGAGCAGAAGCCTCCCTTAAACATCTTTAGGGGTCTAGGGAGCTAAGAAGGCATTATCATTCCTTTTGTCTCACTTCCGGTTTGGTATCTTCTCAGTCCAACACTATCTTACTTGGCATAAAGGCAGCGGGCTGAGGCAGTGGGGCAGGTACTAGGTCACGATTGTCACAGGGTGAAACCAGTGGTAGCCAATGTATACATGATATTCCAACAGTGTGCATACATTGGCTACTACAGGCGGGGCTGGTTTCACCCACATGTGTCGATCACACCATAGTACCTGATCTCCCACCTCAGCCCGCCACCTCTATGCCAGGTCAGAACTTGTCAGGATGAGATGTCACCAAACTGGAAGTGAGATGCCGGCGAGGGAGGAAAGGCAATGCCTGTTCAGCACCCCAGATAACCCCTAAACATCAAAAGGCAAATGAGGCACAATAAACATCTTGGGGATTCATTTCCCTTAAATGGGGAGGAGGAGGCCCCCTTTAACATCAGAAAAAGGGGAGAAGACTCCCTGTAACATCTGTAGGAGTCAGGAGGAGGTGCCCTTAACATCTAAAGGCAAATGAGGTGCCATTAAAATTACGAGGGATCATTTGCCTCAATGGGGGGAGGAGGCCCCATGTAACATCAAAATAAGGAGAAGACTTCCTTAACATCTTGGTCTGGAGGTGGCGCCCTTAGAAAAGTTATCTAGGGAGCTAAGAAGGCATTATCATTCCTTTTGTCTCACTTCCGGTTTGGTATCTTCTCAGTCCAACACTATCTGACTTGGCATAAAGGCAGCGGGCTGACGCAGTGGGGCAGGTACTAGGTCACGGTTGTCACATGCAGGTAAAACCAGTGGCAGCCAATGTACGCACGATATTCCAAAATAGTGCATACATTGGCTACTACAGGCGGGCCTGGTTTCACCCACATGTGTCGATCACACCATAGTACCTCATCTCCCACCTCAGCCCACCAGGTCAGAACTTGTCAGGATGAGATGTCACCAAACTGGAAGTGAGATGCCAGCGAGGGAGGAAAGGAAATGCCTGTTCAGCTCCCCAGATAACCTCTAAACATCAAAAGGCAAATGGGGCGCCATAAACATCAGAGGGGGGATTCATTTGCCTCAAAAAGGGAGGAGGAGGCTCCCTTTAACATCAGAAAAAGGGGAAGAAAGACTCCCTTTAAAATCTGTAGGAGTCAGGGGGAGGCACCCTTAACATCTAGAGGCAAATGAGGTGCCATTAAAATCAGGAGGGATCATTTGCCTCAACTGGGGGGGGGTGGAGGCCCCATGTAACATCAAAAGAAGGAGAAGACTTCCTTAACATCCTTAGGGGTCTGGAGGTGGCGCCCTTAGAAAAATTATCTAGGGAGCTAAGAAGGCATTATCATTCCTTTTGTCTCACTTCTGGTTTGGTATCTTCTCAGTCCAACACTATCTGACTTGGCATAAAGGTAGCGGGCTGAGGCAGTGGGGCAGGTACTAGGTCACGGTTGTCACATGCGGGTGAAACCAGTGGTAGCCAATGTACGCACGATATTCCAACATAGTGCATACATCGGCCACTACAGGCGGCCTGGTTTCACCCACATGTGTCGATCACACCATAGTACCTGATTTCCCACCTCAGCCCGCCACCTCTATGCCAGGTCAGAAGTTGTCAGGATGAGATGTCACCAAACTGGAAGTGAGATGCCGGTGAGGGAGGAAAGTAAATGCCTGTTCAGCCCCCCAGATAACCCCTAAACATCAAAAGGCAAATCGTCTAAACGCTGATCGTTATGAAAAAAAATCGGTACTCCGATATCGTTAATCGTATGATCGGGCTAATTATCGTTTCGTGTAAACGCACCATGAAGCACTGATCAGAGGATCTGGAGGATTTAGTTCAGGAAATAATCATATTACCGAAAGCAATTGTGGAGCGTCTTTTCTGAGCGCTCTGCATTGTGTCATTCCTTTTATTCCTCCTGGAAATGTATGTCCGGGCAAAAAATTACATCCATTTATTTTAATGAATTTATATTACAAAGTAATGTAACTTTATTAAAATAATGTATTAGTAAAATATGTACTGTATATATGAGTCTCCAGAGTACCCCTTTAATTGTTTAGCAAAAGCAGACTAAACACCTGCTGGGTTCACACTACGTATATTTCAGTCAGTATTGTGGTCCTCATATTGCAACCAAAACCAGGAGTGGATTAAAAACACAGAAAGGCTCTGTTCACACAATGGTGAAACTGAGTGGATGGCCGCCATATAACAGTAAATAACTGCCATTATTTCAATATAACAGCCGTTGTTTTAAAATAACAGCAAATATTTGCCATTAAATGGCGGCCATCCACTCAATTTCAACATTGTGTGAACAGATCCTTTCTGTGTTTTCAATCCACTCCTGGTTTTGGTTGCAATATGAGGACCACAATACTGACTGAAATATACCTAGTGTGAACCCAGCCTTAGTAAAAGCGTCATCCATGATTAGTAAAACATGCACCAATAGAAACAGCACCACTCCTGTTCTCAGTTTGTTTATGGAATTGCAGCTCAGATCCATTGAAGAGAATGAAACTGAGTTGTAATACCACACACAACCTGGTGACAGGTATTTTTGGAAGAATGCAGCCATGTTTTTCTAATCTTGGATAATCCCTTCCTTTAAAGCGAATCTGTCATCCATTAAACACCTACAGAACTAAAGACAGTGTTATACACTTTGCACCGAAATAATAAAGAGAAACTATTAGCTGGTTAGAAGTATCGAAACTTTTGATATCTCTAAAATGAGGTAAATTTCTTTCCTTCATCCTTAGCAAAGTTTCTGTGATATTAGGAGTTAAATCCCTATGCTAGTAAGTTGTTTTGGTGCGCTGGGGGTGGGGCTAAAGCTCCCTAGTGCACTGATCCGCCCCCCTGGCCGGCCCACTCCTCCTGAATATCAGCAGAGTGGGCTGGACAGTGCACCAAAACAGCTGGAATAGGGATTAAACTCCTAATATCACAGAAATGGTGCAGAAGATGACAGTAAGAAATCTACCTTCATCCTCAGCGCTCCGTGCACTATAAAGACATATAGTTGCCTATAAGGATTAATAAATGTCACCTAATACCTTTATTTTCCATTCTCGTGTCTTTTTCCAGAAAAAATTACTTTTTTTGCAGCGCTATAGTCAAGTAGGGATTAAGTGCAGCGGAAATCCTGTGGGATTATCTGTAAAAGGGAAAATTTGTGCTATTTCCGCACCAATAACCACATTGGTAATCAAATGTGGGTCTATGTATAAGGTGATACCTGCGGCTCAGACTTCACTGCCCTCATATGGTCTTCAAAAGTGTCTCGTCCGCTGCTCATGTGCCGGATGTTCTCCAGTTATTGAGCTTCTAGTTATTAAGTCTCCTTCATCGCTTCATATTCTATCTGTATACCTACTGCCTGCTGCTCCAGGGGATGAGGCCTTCCCAGCCTGAACTGAAAACAAGTCATTAAAGAGGGGGATTTAGAAGACGAATGACCAAGAAGAACCCCAATTTATTTCGGTGAGATCACAGGCCCATCTCATCCCTGTTCCCTCTACTGGATGCAGCTACCTTGGCCTCTATTCCCTTCTACTGGTTGCTGTCCCTCGACCCCTGTTCTTTTCTATTGGGTGCTGCTCCCTCTTGGCTTACAACATGCTGAAAAAATAATGGACTTGCACCAAGTTTTGCAATACTTGATTACATGTAGAACAGCTCTACTATATGTTGGGACTGTGCAATGTATACAACAGTGTTCCCCAACCTGTGGTGCTATTTTTGCAAAAATGCAGCCATGTTTTTCTAATCAGGTGAGTCTGTCATCCATTAAACACCTACAGAACTAATGACTGTTTTATGTACTTTGTACTGCAACATAAATATTAATGGGGGGATGGAACAGACCTTGTGCAGGGGATTGGTGGCCTTTTTAAAAATGAAAGTAGCAATCTGATTGCTATGGGCAACTACACCAAATCGGGCCACAGTGATTATCGCTCCATGGAATAGGCCCCTTACAGTTAAGGAGGGCTTAAGTGCAGCAGAAATCCTGTGGGATTATCTGTAAAAGAGAAATTGCACCATGATGGCTATTAGCTGATATCAGCCAGAAGCGGCCCGGTATAGAGAGGGCTGGAGTCGTCTCTCTTTATACCTCCTGCCATGCCATGACATGACAGGTATACCCACTATAGAGACACGACACCATACCACATAAGATACGTCAAATGTTTTTTTGGTTAGGGTTTGAGTGTTCGACCCCAACCAATCAGTAGAACAAAGGGAGGAGATGTGTGCTGAGGGAGGAGCAGTCAGTAGTGGAAGAGGGGCTTGTAATTAAAGAAGGAGGAGCAGTAAGTGATAGAGGAGGGCATTCTAGTGATAAAGTAGGAGCAGTCAATGATGGAGGTGAGGCCGGTTAGTGATAAAGGTAGAAAAGTTAGTGAAAGAGGAGGGGCCTGTTATTGATGAGGGAGGAGCAGTCAGTAATGAAGGTGGACCAGTTAGTGACAGAGGAGGGGCCTGTTAGTGATGAGCAAGAAGCAGTCACTGATGGAGGAGGGGCCTGATAGTGATAAGTAGAGATGAGCAAACATTTCAAAAGTTCGGTCCGACTGGACTTTCGGATTTTTTCGGAAAGTTTGGTTCGACCGAATTTCGGATTTCTTCGGATTTCATAGTTTAAAGCATCTATATGATACGGGGGTAGTATATTTAGTTGAATTTAGGGCTCTACATGTCAGTAACATCATTATCTTTTCGATATCTCAAAGTCATTTTTTTTTTTTTAGACAGGCAGGAGCAACAGTAGCCAACATGGAGGCCAGGCAGGAGCAGCAGTAGCCAACATGGAGGCCAGGCAGGAGCAACAGTAGTCAACATGGAGGGCAGGCAGGATCAGCAGTAGCCAACATGGAGGACAGGCAGGAGCAACAGTAGCCAACATCGAGACCAGACAGGAGCAGCAGTAGCCAACATGGAGGCCAGGGAGGATTAGCAGTAGCCAACATGGAGGCCAGGCAGGAGCAACAGTAGTCAACATGGAGGGCAGGCAGGATCAGCAGTAGCCGGCATGGAGGCCAGGCAGGATCAGCAGTAGCCAACATGGAGGCCAGGCAGGAGCAGTAGCCATGATGGAGGGCAGGCAGGAGCAACAGTAGCCAACATGGAGGCCAGGCAGGAGCAGCAGTAGCCAGCATGGAGGCCAGGCAGGAGCAACAGTAGTCAACATGGAAGGCAGGCAGGATCAGCAGTAGCCAACATGGAGGCCAGGCAGGAGCAGAAGTAGCCAACATGGAGGCCAAGCAGGAGCAGCAGGAGCCAATATGGAGACCAGTCAGGTGCAGCAGTAGTCAACATGGATGCCAGTTAAGACCCAGAAGTAGCCAACAAGGAGGCAAGAGCAGGCGCACCAGTAGTCAACCTAGATGCCAGTTAAGGCCCAGCAATAGCCAACAAGGAGGCCAGGCAGGAGCAGCAGTAGCTAACATGGAGGACAGGCAGGAGCAACAGTAGTCAACATGGAGGGCAGGCAGGATCAGCAGTAGCCAACATGGAGGCCAGGCAGGAGCAGCAGGAGCCAACATGGAGGCCAAGCAGGAGCAGCAGTAGCCAACATGGAGGCCAGGCAGGAGCAGCAGTAGTCAACATGGATGCCAGTTAAGGCCCAGCAGTAGCCAACAAGGAGGCAAGGGCAGGCACACCAGTAGTCAACCTAGATGCCAGTTAAGGCCCAGCAGTAGCAAACAAGGAGGCAAGGGCAGGCACATCAGTAGTCAACCTAGATGCCAGTTAAGGCCCAGCAGTAGCCAACATGTAGGCAAGGGCAGGCACACCAGTAGTCAACCTAGATGCCAGTTAAGGCCCAGCAGTAGCCAACATGGAGGCAAGGGCAGGCACAACAGTAGTCAACCTAGATGCCAGTTAAGGCCCAGCAGTAGCCAACAAGGAGGCAAGGGCAGGAACAGCAGTAGTCAACCTAGATGCCAGTTAAGGCCCAGCAGTAGCCAACATGGAGGCAAGGGCAGGCACAGCAGTAGTCAACCAGTATCACTTAACAAAAATGACAGCGGCCGCTCACCTGTCCCGTCGCCCGCGCTCTCTGCTGTCCCACATCCCGTCAGGTCCCGCGACGTCACCCTGCAGCTGTCATCGACCTCCAGGCTGTGGTGAGTGCCCGGGGTCGGTGGGGGCCGCCGGGGGGTTGTTGCGGTTTGATGCGGTGCGGGTGGCGTATAAAACCGCAACAACCCCCCGGCGGCCCCACATGACCCAATCACCCCACTCACTCACCACAGCCTGGAGGTCCGTGACAGCTGCAGGGTGACGTTGCGGGACCTGATGGGATGTGGAGACAGCGGAGAGCGCAGGCCAGCTGCGGCGTGGGACAGGGGAGTGGCTATCTGGGGGGGGGGGGCGCCATGCCTGCCATCTTTCAGGGGACCCCAGAATCGGCCCTGAGGGCAGGCACAGCAGTAGTCAACATGGATGCCACTTAAGGCCCAGCAGTAGCCAATTATGAGGCCAGTGAAGGCACAGCAGTAGCCATTATGGAGGCCAGATAAGGCCCAGCAGTAGCCAAGATGGAGGCCAGGGCAGGAGTAGCAGCTGTAATGGGGTGACATGAGCAGCAGAATCAGAATAATGAGGTCCATGGACAGGCGAGAGGTAGCAGGGCAGCAGGAATGGTGGAATGACCAGTAAGGTCTAGTTAAAATATAGGCCATAATAGATGCAGAAAAGGTCCTACATCTTGTTGACAACAGGACCAAATCCTACTCTGTGGTATCAGGAGCAGGTGTCACAAAGTCCTTATCTATCCATGTGGCATTCATTTTGATGAAAAGCAGATGTTCCACACTATCACAGGACAATCTGGTTCTCCTGGGACTGACAATATGACCTGCTGCGCTGGTCAAAACTCGCGCGGGTGACACATTGCTGGCCGGACAGGAGAGTATGTCCAAAGCAAATTCAGCGAGTTTCGGTGGCCAGTGGTTTCAGTGGCCAGACATCTAATTTTCCCACCCAGTAGTCCAAGGGTTCAGGGATGTTAGGTGGCAAGGTAGAGTCCAAAAACACCTGGACTTGCTGTTTGAGGTGTGCCGCCATGTCCTGCTGCTGTGCGGGTTCACCTGTTACCCTGGCATGTGGCTGCATGAAAGCGTGAATCATGGACATCAGGCTCAGGCTTATGCCACCCAAGCGGCTAGAGGAGGATGTGGAGGAGGCAGCGCTGCTGGTGTGGCCCTGGTGGGAATGGCGTGAATGAGAGCAACACGGTGCAACCAAAGGCTGCCATTAACTGTGCACCCAGCTCCTCTCTATAATAATTAATTTTTTCCTCCCGTTGGGAAAATTCACACAGCTTGTTGCGATACCGTAGGTCCAGTAGTGTGGCTAGCCAGAACTCGTCCCGTTGACGAATTCTTTGCAAGCGTGGGTCAGCCTGAAAGCATATCAACATGCGCTTAGCCATTTCCACCAGGGAGTGGGAAGGAGTCCCCGCCTCCGTCTCCACAGCATACTGCCAATGGGCACTGCCTCCATCCTCCTTATCCTCCTCATAGCCCTGCATATCCTCCTCTGGCCCCCCTCTGGTCTGGCAGGAAGGCTCATCTCCTTCTCCTCCACCTGTCTCCCCTAAGAGTTCCTGTGCGTTCAGGTCCTCCTTCTCCTCCTCAACTTCCTCTCCCTCCTCTTCCGCCAAGCCTTCCTCCAGCGACCCAGGCTGCGACAGTGGCAAGACCTCTTTCCCCTCGCCACTGTGTCGCATGGGCTTCAGTACATGAAGCATGGGTATGATGGCGCTCAGTTCTGTGTCTTGCCCACTGACCAGAAAGGTGGCCTCCTCAAAGGGTCGTAGCAAGCGGCAGGTGTCACGCATGAGCTGCCACTGGCCAAACTCCAGGTTACACAGAGGAGTCGTCGTGTCCGCCTGCATCAAGAAGAAATCAGACAAGGCCTTCCTCTGCTCATACAGCCGTTCCAGCATGTGGAGGGTGTAGTTCCACCGCGTGACTACATTGCAAATGAGACGATGGTTGGGAAGACCATTCCTCCGCTGCAGGTCGAGGAGGATGTGGTGAGAGCAACCTAAATGGTTACACAACTTTCGAGCCATTGACAGAACAGTCTGTAAATGGGATGAAGACTTTAGAAAGTGTGTAACTATTAGGTTTAAAACATGTGCCATACACTGGGCGTGCCTGATACCTCCTCAATGCAGCGCGGAGAGAATGTTGCACCCATTGTCACTCACCACCGTCCCAACTTTAAGATGGCGTGGAGTCAGCCACGAGAGGATTTCTGTCTCGAGCAGGCGGTGCAGCTCTTCCCCTGTGTGTCTCTTTTCACCCAGGCAGGCTTGATGCAGCACAGCGTGACACCTCTGTGCTACACCCAAGTGGTACAAGGGAGGAAAACTGAAGGAGGTGGAGGAGGACCGCGACACAGGAACCCTGCTGTGACAATGGGGTGGTGTCATCGCCCTTCCCTGGCCAAGTTGCTGGGGGTCCGCCGGCCATATTACATTTACCCACTGAGCAGTAATGGACATATACTGCCCTTGCCCGTAATTACAGCTCCAGATGTCTGTGGTTAAATGTACATGTCTGCTCACTGAATGGCTCAGTGAGTCAGCAACCTTTTCGCAATCATAGCTGTACATGGCCGGGATAGCTGTGTTGGAAAAGTAGTGTCGACTCGGCACCTTCCACCGTGGCTCCGCACACGACATCAGTTCACGGAAAGGTGCCGAGTCAACAACTTTAAACGGCAGAGCCTGGAGCACCAGCAACTTGGCCAGGTAGGCGTTCAGCTTGACTGCTGCGGGATTGCTGGGTGCATATGTCTGCCTCTGGTATAGGGACTCCATGATCCCAGGCTGCTTACTGCTAGCAACACACGGGCCACCAGCCGAAGAAGGGAGTGAAGCCACACTCCCTTCCACAGAGAAGGTCAGACTCTGTGAGAGGCCCCCCTGACTACTGCTGCTTCCTGCTGCTGTTGACCGCGGCTCTGCCTGGGCCTGCTGTGACCCACTATCACCCTGTTTCTCCCAGGCGGAAAGGTGGTGGCGCTTCATATGGGAAGCCATGGTGTTGGTGCCAGGATGGCAACTCTTGCCTCTTTTAATGCGCCTGTCGCACAGGCGACAAATGACCACATAGGTATCCTCTGGGCACTTTTAAAAAAACTGCCACACAGGTAAGGTGTAGAGTCTAGTACCGACAGGCTGCGAGGATGGGCGCTGACTATACTAGGACCTGCAGTGGAGGAGGTTTCCCCAGTGGTCATCTGCTTGTCCCGGCTACGCTTCCGACTTGTTAGTTGACTACTGCTGCCTGTCTGCTTTTTAGTTGTGTCAGGCCTGCTGGTGGACGGATTCCTGGTTGCCGAATCTGTTAAATAAGCCAAATCCTGCCGTGGATCCCATGTAACATCCGATGTAGCATCATCTTCTTCCAGAATGATGCTATCATTCTCATCAGGCTCCTGCCCAGCCCTCTCTCGTCTACTGCCTATTGGTTTCCTGCCAGGGCTAACATGGGCCTGCTCTGATATCGCCTCCCACACAGCTATGCCCTGCACTTGATTGCCCCCTGTCTCTTCCACCACGTGCTCATCGTCATCAAAGAGCAGTTCGCTGCTCATAAACGCCAACAGTTCCCTTGCAGGCGGGTCAAAAGTTAGCGGGATGTTGCTGAGGATGTCAGATGGAGGAATTGCTGCGTGCCCGTGCCAAGTCAGGGTCGTGTCTGAGGTACCCACAGATACCTGGCTGGCTGTCTCACTACTCATCCTTGTGGACGTCGAAGTGTGAGCCAGCCACTGTAGGAAGTAGCCTGCGCTACTTCCTTTTCTGCCCCTTGAGCCAGACTCTCTGCCCTGCCCTCTGCCTGAAACGCTTTGTGAGGTTTCCTGCTGCCGCTGTGCCATGACTTTATATTCAAATTATGATTTCTACACTTGGTAGATGAGAACAGTATTTTCTGTAATATATAGGACTTGTATATGTATATGTATATATAGACAATTTCTATACTTGTCCTATATATATATAGATATATATATATATATATATATATATAGGACAAGTATAAAAATTGTCTATATATAGCGCACTTTTTTTAAGATATAATGCTATACACCTGCACCAGGTATTTTTGTCTCTCGGGATAAGACGGATGTGATATACACACTTTCATTTAGAAGGGTCCAAGTATAGAAATTGTGTATGTGTATATATATATATATATATATATATATATATATATATATATATATATATTGTAGAAGTGTCACTGGAGAAGTATTCGAGGGGAGGTACATCTCACCCAGGCTACGGCATATGGTGAGGTGGTGAATCCAGGTGAGATCTGTGACTCAGCAGTATTATGCTGTTGAGTGGTTCTTTCCATTTTCCGGGCCTGGATTTACTGGAATGGTGGGTAGGTTGGTAGTGGGACCTACCATTCCCTTCCCCCCGATCCACTTCGGGTGTTGCAGGCAGGTGTGCCCTGTTGAGCCTGCAACAGGGTAAATGCTCCACAGAGCTGGAGGGGAAGTCTCTCAGCTAGGAGTGAACAGCCTGTGTGCTGTTTATGGTCGGAGCTGGGAAGATAGCCGCTGTTGGAGCTAATACATACCCTGCGGTCTCCAGGGGAAGGACGCTGTCTTACCTAGTGTCAGATAGGTAACGAATCTGTTTAGCAAGTGCTTAGACGGGCTAGACCTTTTTGTTTGTTCTGTTTTTCAAGCATGGTATTGCTCTATTTATGTTTACGGGACTGTTTATGCCGCTAATAAACGCCAAGTTGATCTGTTATAAATCAAAGCCTGATGTGAACTGTGTCCACACACACCATCCCCCGGGAAGATCCCTACAATATATATATAGGATAAGTATAGAAATTGTGTGTATATATAGCACTTTTTTAAAATATAATGCTTACACCTGCACCAGGTATTTTTGTCTCTCAGGATAAGACGGATGTGATATTCACACTAGCAGAAGTATAGGACTTGTATATCTGTACAGCACGTTTTGGTTCCGTGCACCCTTTGCTGTCCTATGCCTAATCTATTTATCTTTCGCTCTCTATTTTTCTCTCTCAATCACTGGATGTTTCTCCTCTCCGATTTCCTAATCTTTCCTTTCCTTTCCCACAATATCCCACAACAGCAGCTTGCTTCCTCTCTTTTTCTCTACACACTGCGTGGTGCGGTCATGTGATTGCTCCTTTTAAAGCAATACCGACGTCACACAGGGGGTGGGCTAGTGCAAGATCCCTGCTGATTGGATGTGTTCCGGGCATCATGGGAAAGCGCTTTTCCCGCCCGGAACACTTCCTGTTTTTTAGAATGGCGGCTGCCATTTTAGAAAGCAAGGGGGAAAAAAATCGGAGTGGATTTCCAAAAATCCGAATCCAATCGGACTCTGATTTTTGGGAAAATCTGAACCGGATCCCATACTGGCCGAATCGGTTCGCTCATCTCTAGTGATAAGTGAGCAATAGACACTATTGGAGGAGGGGCCTGGCAGTGATGAAGGAAGAGCAGTCAGTGATAGAGGAGTGGCCTGTTTTGATGAGGGAGGAGCAGTCAGCAATGAAGAAGGAGCAGTCAGTGATAGAGGAGGATCCTGATATTGATAAGAGAGGAGCAGTCACTGATGAAGAAGCAGCAGTCAGTGATAGAGGAGGGATCTGATACTGATGAGGGAGGAGCAGTCAGTAATGAAGTGGGAGCAGTCAGTAATAGAGGAGGGGCCTGTTAGTAATCAGGGAGGAGCAGACAGTGATGGAGGAGGGGCCTGTTAGTGATCAGGTTGGAGAAGTCATTGATGGAGGAGGGGCCTGTTAGTGATGAGGGTGGAGCAATCAGTGGTAGAGAAGGGGCCTGTTATTTATGAGGGAGAAGCAGTCAATGATAAAGGAGGGGCCTGTGAGTGAGGGACGAGTGGTCACTGATGGAGGAGTGGACTGCTATTGATGAGGGAGGAGCAGTCAGTGATGGAGTAGGGGCCTGTGTGTTAGAGAAGAGCAGTCAACGATGAGGGAGGAGCAGTCAGTGATGAGGCAGGAACAGTTAATGGTGGACGCACCCTAAGCACTAAGCCTGAATACACCAAAATAATGACCCATGAATCACCAATCACCAATATTCACTTGTTTTTAAGCAATGAGTGATAAATGATCAGTTATATGAAGGAGAATATTAAAAATAAAACCATCATTAATCATAAACTGTAATGCTGTAAAATTATTGTTGTGTGATCAGGACTGATGAGTGTAAATACTGCACATAGTGACACTGATATACTGCCAACTACAGAGCCGGCTCATCTGTAATAGAAAGGAAAGCTGGAGACCAAACACTATATTTATTTATGTTTGTCCTGCTTCCCCAACACTGGGTGCTGCAAGTTTGATCGCTTCTGATGAGGAAATTCAGCACTGACAGTGGCAGAGCGAGGAGCCCTTGATTACTCATTTTCACTGAGCTCAGGGCACAACTGGCGTCACGTGTGTTACGCTGAAGAAAGTGCAAAGAAAGAGGCCATGGAGCCTTATTTAAGACTCTAAAAACACAGGACTATCCATGAGGCTCCACGAGCTCTGTATTTGCATATTCATGTTTACCAGGGAGCAATGCACCTAAGATTTCACTGCATTGAGCGCTTTAACCAGCAGCCAGCAGTGTTATCTTTGGCTGGTCTCCCTGAGATCAGTGATCTGTTTCTCTTATAACACTGAAGAAAGGTGAGAATGTTTTTTTCTTTAACAAAGAAGGATGCTTGTCATTAGAGATGAGCGAATTTGCCGAAGTTCGGATTCGTATGTACCTGAACTATCGGCTTCTGATTCCCGCTGTCTGCCCGCTCCGTGGAGAGGGTGGATACAGCGTAAGGACCGCCTGGAAAACTGGGATACAGCTTATGCCAATGTCTGTATCCCAGTTTTCCAGGCGGTCCTTACGCTGTATCCACTCTGTTTACGGAGGCTGCAGACAGCGGGAATAAGAAGCCGTTAGTTCAGGTTCATACGAACCCGAACTTCGGCAAATTCGCTCATCTCTACTAGTCATCAATGGTATCAAGGCAACCACATGGATTAGACATCACTGATCCAGGCAACCACAGCTACTATACACCACTGGTATCCAGGCAACCACAGGTATTAGACATCACTGGTATCCAGGCAACAACAGATACTAGGCAACACTGGTATCAAGACAATCAAAAGTAGCAGGTTTCACCAGTATCCAGGTAACCACAGCTACTATACATCACTGGTATCCAGGCAACCACAGGTATTAGACATCACTGGTATCCAGGCAACCACAGATACTTGGCATCACTGGTATCCAGGCAACCACAGGTATTACACATCATAGGTATCCAGGCAACCACAGGTACTAGGCATCACTGGTATCCAGGCAACCTCCTCATGGGTATCCAGGTAACAGCAGGTACTAGGCATCACTGGTATCCTGGAAACCACAGATACCAGGCATCAATGGTATCCAGGCAACCACAGGTACCAGGCATCAATAGTATCCAGGCAACTAAAGGTATTAGGCATCAATGGTATTCAGGAAACCACAGATACAACACACCTTTGTAATCCAAGCAACAACAGGTACTAGGCATCATGGCATCCAGGCAACCACATGAACTAGGCATTAATGGTAACCATGCAACCACAGATACTAGCCATCACTGGTATCCAGGCAACCACAGAAACTAGGCTAAACTGGGGTCCAGGTAACCACAGGTAGTAGCCTTCACTGATATCCAGGTGCACCGGTATGATGTTCTTCAGGGTGAGGGGGTGTGGGTGCACTGGTGTGATGTTCTGCAGGGTGAGAGGTGTGTGGGTGCATTGTTATGTGATGTTCTGCGGGGTGAGGGGTGTGTGGGTGCACGGTTATGTGATGTTCTGCAGGGTGAGGGGTGTGTGGGTGCACAGTTATGTGATGTTCTGCAGGGTGAGGGATGTGTGGATGCACTCTTATGAGATATTCTTCAAGGTGAGAATTTTGTGGGTGCACTGTTATGTAATGTTCTGCAGGGTCAGGGGGCTATAGGAGCACTTAAATGATGTTTTGTAGGTTTGGGGGTCTGTGGGTGCACAGTTATGTAATGTTCTGCAGGGTCAGGGGGCTATAGGAGCACTTATATGATGTTTTGTAGGTTTGGGGGTCTGTGGGTGCACTGTTATGTGATGTTCTGCAGGGTCTGGGTTCTGATGGTGCACTATGTGATGTTCTGCAGGATCAGGTGGATGTGGGTGCATTGATATGCACAGTTATGAGATGTTCTGCAGGTAGCTGTGGGCTGTGCAACTCCTCTGCAGCAGTGCATACACTTGAGAGAGAAAGGAAGGTTGCTGCTTGGTGAATGTTGATGCTATATGCTTGTATGCAATCAGTGCTCGGTGGCATCTTGGACTTATCATTGGATCGATGATGTCATCGGATTGCTGGTGTCATCGCTGGTGTCATCGAATCGATGATGTCATTGATGCTGTAATCGATGATGTAAATGGATTGTTGTCATTGGATAAATTATGTTATCGATTATGTCACTGTCTCACCAAGTAATGACGGAGGGGCCTATGTTTTAGGTTTAGAACATGGCACCATCTTGAAAGCCGCCATATGGGATCAAGGCAAGGTGGTCATGAAGCATATCAAAGAAGACCAGAATTATCTCAAAAAGTGGCGCAATCAGAATGGTTCAAAAGTTATCAAGACAGAAAGTGGCAACAACCAGGAATGTTCCATGTGATGCACAGTTATTTGACGTGCTGTCCATGGTGCTGAACACAAAGCTGAGGCTGAACACAAAGCAACTTTCTGTATTGACAACTTTTGAGCCATTAGTTTTTGGACTAGTTTTTGGAAACGCACTTGGGGTGCAGCTGTGCACCCTGTGGGGGTCTAATTTTTGGAAATGCATTCAGGAGTGCGCTGAACCTGGAAGCACTGCAATGCCAGGTTAAGACCTGGAGAGGACAGAGCAAGGTCTTTTTCCCTCTCCCTCTTCTAAAAATCCATTTTATATTACACACTTGATCTTAGCCAAAAGGCGATAAGGGAGCGGCCTCACGCCACACAAGCCAAATCAGACAACACATGTCATACAGGTCTGATTTTCTGCAGCGGCGAAGGCGGCTGCTTTACCATAGACAACATACATGCATTTATCTCTCTCTGTCACTGTCTGTCTGTCTATCTATCTATCTATAGATAGCTACCAATTGTTAACTAACTATTCTAAAAAACAATTATAGTAAATTCTTACTACTTTAGCGGTATGCAAAAGCATAGATTGCACCCCAAAAAAATCTAATTAAATGGTTTGAACAGAACCTACCTGCATTTTCCTTGCTACCTACCTGGTTGGCTGCCTGGCTGCAACTACAGTGTCTGCCTGCCTGCCCGGCAGTTATATGTGACATCACAGCCTTGATGACATCATCACTGAGCGCTTTTCTACGTGCTCTTTTATACATGAGCACTTTTATACATGCCTTCGGTTGGATGAAGTCCCAGGCAGACAAAAAGAGGGGACCTACCATAACCTTCATTCCTGGTGACAAAGTCTGGTTTTCGACCAAATATGTGTGACTAAAAATCTCGAGCTACAAGTTGGGCCCACGGTTTCTGGGACTATTTACAGTAATTTTATTTTATTTGACAGCTGTTAAAAAATTAAAACCTTTTTAAAAAAAAGGTGCTGGTACGTCCTGCGGAGGGAAGGGGTTAGCTAAGACTGGTTTCACACATACAGCATTTGAAAGAAACACTGGGGGGAGGGGGGGGGGGCAATTCAAAGCCCCATTTCATACTGTAAGGCCCTGTTCACACTACGGAATTGGCGCCGAGATTCCATGTGGAAATCCCTGGCGTGGACTCTGTGCCGGATCCTCCCTCCAGTCTCTTTGTACAGGAGGGCTTTCGCGCCTCTGCTCTCTGTGCCTTTCTGCTCAAAGAATTGACAATCTTGGCGCTGATTCTGTAGCGTGAAATGGGCCTAATGTGAAAATTCCTCTGTGCCCCCTCTGCCGTATTCATCAAGATTGGCATGCCTCAATAAATCCAATGCAGGGCTGCTCAAAAATCTGCACCAGCTCTGGGATGGCAAACATTGTAATTAAAATTTACAGTGTGCGTACGTTTAAATTGTAATAAATCTCCCTTTGTGTGATAGTACATCCCCTTCTGACCCACTTGGCGAGTGTCAGGTGACGTAGGTCAGTGAAAAGCACAACATTTTTAAAGGGGAACTCCGGATAAGGAAAACTTGTTTTCTATTAAAAGTAGATTAAAAGTTATATAGATGTGTCTATACAATGTATTACTGTATCTGTGCTGTTCTGCCACACTGGTAGCTGATACAAATCCAGGAAGTGAAAAAAAATTGCCCCTGCGCCAATTCACATTGTCTCCTACTCCTTCTGCTATCCCACCTTAGGAGACAAATATCCCATGCCTCTGTCTCACATTGTGTGTGTTTGCTGATGATGCAGACAGGGGGCAGGGCGTGATGTCACAGGAGGCTTGGCTGGATAACCCAATCCCCTGAGTGATTAACCAGCACTAATTTACTGATTGTAATGTGTGGGGGCTGTGATGATCACATGAGGGAAAGCATTGCATTCTGGGAAATGCCAAACCAGGAAGAACAGAAACACAGAACAGAGCAACCCCCCCCCCCCCCAAACAAAGCTAAAATTATTATGTTAATTTGTTTTCCCTAAGACCCATTGGCATCACAACATATGGGGTAAATTCGCCCCTGCGAGCCCCTGGGACGAAGGAATATTTAATGAAAAAATAACAATTAAATTTTAATCCCCTCCTCCATGAGGTATAAATAGGCTCCACCTCCCCCTAGACCTCAGTCTAATTATAAAGAAACATAAAACACAGGGAGGGAGTCTTGTGATGCCAATGGGTCTTAGGGAAACAAATTAACATAATAATTTTAGCTTCCCTTACGTCCCATTGGCATCACAACATATGGGGAATTAGCAAGCATTATCCCCAATGGGCGGGTTATTTATTACGTCCGCATTAAGAACAGATCTTGCAAAGGTTGTTCTTGACAAGAAAGAAGTATCCAGCCTAAAATATCTCACAAAGGTAGTCAAAGACGACCAGGTAGCTGCCTGGCATATGTCCTCAGGTGGCACAGCGGCACGCTCTGCCCAAGTGGAGGCCACAGCTCTAGTAGAGTGAGCCCTGGTAAATTCTGGTGGATCCAGATCAGCAGAAGACTAAGGCAATGGAGTCACAGATCCATCTGGATATTGAAGGTTTTGAAGCCTTTCTCCCCTTGTTCTTTCCTGCGAAAGGGATAAAGAAATTCTCGTCTTTACGAAAATCACCTACTCTATGTAGATAGATCTTGATAGCTCTGGATACGTCCAATAAAGAAAGATCCAAGTCTTCTTTAGATGATCTAGTAGGAGAAAATACAGGCAATACTATTGGCTGGTTGATGTTGGCAATGAAGCCACCATAGGCAGGAATCCTGGAAGGAACCTAAGGATAACTTTGTCTTGGGAAAAAATCACGTATGGAGGTGCGGTGCCAAGGGCTTGAAGTTCTCCAACTCTCTTAGCAGAGGTAATGGCTAGTAAAAGAGAAACTTTCAATGTTAACTTGAAGTCTACTTCCTCCCAAGGCTTAAAGGGAGGAAGACACAGGCGTCTCAACACAAAGGATAAGTCCCATGGGTCTACCTGCTTTACCAGGTTAGGCCTAGTCTAGCCTTAACAAAATTCTTTACCTCCAAGATCTGAAAGAAACGTGAGTTTAGGTGTGCAGAGAGGGCTGCTATCTGCACCTTGATGGAACTAGGTTTTAATCCTTTATAGAAGCCTTCCTGTAAAAACTCCAATGACTGTGGAGTAGAAGGTTTAAGTCCATCAATACTCCTGCTTGCACACCAATCTTGAAAATCTTCCAAATCCGTGCATAAGATTTATTTGTAGTGCAACTACGAGCGTGAGAAAGAGTATACTATACCTTCTCAGAAAAACTATACCTTCTCAGAAAAACTAGAGTCCAATACGGTCCTCTCAGTCTCCGAGCTGTCAAGCTGAGGCTGGAAAGATTCCTGCACAGATGTTGACCCTGGAATATTAGATCCGGATGCAGAGGTAATCTCCAAAATTCCCCTCTGCTCATATTCATGGACAGGATGAACCATGACCCCTTCGGCCAGAAGGGAGTTATTATTATTACTGACGACTGATCTAGACTGATCTTCGTCAAACTCTGGGAATCATGGCTATGGGAGGAAAGATATACGCCAGCTGGTATGTCCATGGTATTGTCATTGAGTCCACTACCGTGGGATTGTCTGCCCTGTAAAGGGAACAGAAATTCCTCAGTTTGGCATTGCTTGCTGATGCCATGAGGTCTCTCTGAGGAAGCCCCCACCTCTGGGTTAACTGAATGAACACTCTCCTTGAGAGAGACCATTCCCCCGGTAATGTCAGGCCTCGACTCAGTCAATCCGCCGATATATTGTCGACACCCCTGATATGAATCGCAGAGAGTGTGGTTATTCTGGTTTCTGCCCAACAGAAAAATCTTCTCTACTTCCCTGAGGAGAGAAGGGGATCTGGTACCTCCCTGTTTAGGTACGCCACACAGGTCATGTCATTCATCCGGATTCTGACTGCTCTCTGTAAAATAGGAGGAGAAAAATGAAGAGCAGCTAGGTAAATCGCTCTGAGCTCCCTCACGTTGGAGGGCAGAGCGGATTCCTGTTGACTCCCAAGATCCTGCAGTCGTGATGACTGTCAGATGAGCTCCCCAACCTGTTCCTGAAGCATCTGTCGTGATGGTTATTCAGTGTGGTTCTGAAAATAAAACTCCATGTTTGACTTGTCTCCACCACATTAGAGAATGTCTTGTTTGAGTCGATAGAACATGCATCGCATCCAAGTCCTTCAGTCCTCGGTTCCATACTGTTAGTGCTTTTCTCTGAAGAAATCTCATGTGCCATAACGCCCATGGCACCGCGTCCGCAGCTGAGGCAAGGAGCCCTAGAAAGCGCATTTATGTTCTTATGGATACCTGACGAGGAGGAATTAGGAATTAAGTCTGATTTCTCTATGTTGATAAGCCAACCTAATTGTTGAAGTATGTCCTGGACATAGTTCAACTGAACTCTCAGAAGATCCTGAGTCTGAGTCATAATCAACCAATCGTCCAGGTAAGGGATAACTTTGTCCCCTGTAAACGGAAGCGAACCATCATGGTGACACTACCTTTGTGAAAACAAAGGGTGCGGAGGTATTCCGGATGGAAGGACTTTGAATTGTAAGTGTCTTACCTTCCCCTGAATTTGGATGGCGAAGGCTCTCCTGTGAGCCTTCAGAATCGGTACATGAAGATATGCATCCGGTAGATCTATGGTGACCATAAAATCTCCCTCCTGGAGGATAGATTTTACCGATCTTATGTTCTCCATGTGGAACGTCTTCTTTACGATGCACCTGTTGAGATATCGCAAATCTATAATAAGCCTCCAATTTCCGGATGGCTTCAGCACTAGTAACACTGGGGAGTAAACTCCCTGACCGATCTCTGATAGAGGAACATCCTCTAGAGCCTCAATGGAAAGGAGGTAAAGAATTTCTGTCTCTAGGACTAAGGGCCCTATTCCACCGGACGACCATCGTTCAGATTATCGTTAAATCGTTCGAATCTAAACGATAATCGTTCGGTTGAAATGCAGTAACGACTAACGACCGAACGAGAAATCGCTGATCGCTTTATAAGACCTGGACCTATTTTTATCGTTGCTCGTTCGCAAAACGTTCGCAAATCGTTCGCATTGAATAAGACATCGTTCGGTCGTTCGCAATAGATACGAACGCAATAGCGAAGAAATACGGAAGAAGAAACGATCGCAATTACGATCATAAGTAACCATTATCGTTCCATGGAAATGAGTGAACGTTTTCAGGTCTTTCGCAATAGCGGTCGTTTGAGATCGTTAATCGTTAACGATTATGCTAACGATAATCGTCCGGTGGAATAGGGCCCCAAGTGTCTTTCTGGCTTAAGATTTCTTGACAGAAGAAATCTTGGAGGAGGAAGAGATGATAAATGAAGGACATAACCATTTTGAATAATATTTAACACCCAGTGATCTTTTCTTAATTCTTCCCAGGCAGGGAGAAACAAACTCAGATGTGTTCCCACTGGACAGCTTCTGGCATCAGAAGTCTGGTTTCTTGTTGGTGTCCTTATTCTGCTGCTTCCCAGAACCTCTTCTGGAATAGTTTCTTCCTCAACCTCTGTACTGGTATCTCCCTTTGCCTCGCTGAGGAGATTTTGCTCTGCGAAAGGAATCACCGCTCTTATAGGACAATGGTAGGGACTTCCCCTCCTTGTCAGACAATTCCTCCATTAATTTATCCAGCTCAGAGCCAAACAGCCTACCTGGCTGGAACTCCATATTACAGAGCTGAATTTTTGGAGTTAGCATCTCCAACCCAGGGTTTTAACCATAGCGCCCTTCGGCAGCGGTTGAGAGCGTACTCGTTTTTTTTTTTACGCTAACCTGGTTCCCTGAGATGCATCATCGCAGAGGAAGTCAATGGCCATAATGACCTTTTTTTTTTTTTTTAGGAGCGAAGGACCTTGTCCCTGCTAGCTCTACCTTCCAAATTTTCCTGGACCTTGGTCAGCCATCTTCTTAGGCTTCTAGAAACCTCAAAAGAAGAAATGGAGACTGCCCCTTGGGCTGCCGCTGCCGTATATGATCTCTTGAGGGCTACCTCCACCCTTCTATCCATCGGATCCTTAAGATTGGATCCGTCCTCCGCAGGCAGCACAGTACATTTTGACAGTTTGGCTATGGCCGGGTCCACCTTTGGAGGCTCAATCCAGTCCTTACATTGTTCTTCCTTGAGAACATATAAGGTCTTAAACCTCTTGCTCAAACCCGGAGCCTTTTCCAGTTCCTTCCATTCCGCCTGTAACATAGACAATGAAGTCTTACCCACAGAAAAAGCCCTAGGCTTTTTTGACAGCGTACTTAGGCATTATAAATATTTTTAGGCATTCATAAATATTTTTATGAAAGAAAGGATGAATCTTATCTGGAAAAAATGATCCTCCTACGGTATCCATAGCTGTCAGGTAGTGGAGTCTCACACTCGGCACATGAAGTGCTTCCTTAGAAGGTCTTTTGCCAGCAGCAGGACTGGTCTCCATTTCAGACATCTGCAAATAATCAATGTTTTACAATACATATAAACCACTAGCCTGGCTAGAGTGATATCGGAAAGAGACACTAGGTGGCAGCAACACTTACTTTTAAGTATATAGAAGAGAGATCACAGCACTTTGCACTCAGATGTTTTCTATTAGATCCAAATGAGCCACAGAAAATCCTTCCAGAGGAAGACAGCCAGACCTAGAGGTAGCAACAGCTTACCTTCTGCCTTGAACACACAGCTAATCCGGCATGCAGAGAGCGCGCGCCGCTGTCGGCCCCCGGAAGTGACATGACGCTGATGCCGCAATGCTGAGACGCACGCAGCGCCGATGCGTTCCACAGTCGAACGCGACTGGAAGAAAAGCCAGCGGCTCGGGTGACACGCAGAGTGCGTTCCAAGACGCACTAGGTAAGAAAAACTTAAAAGCTAAGACCTGCAGAAGCAAATATCAGGATACTACCTGGACACCGGCTCCAGCGGCATCCCAGCAATCATTACCTGGAGAGAAAACCTGAATGCAACAGGTTAACAAAGCATAAAATGGAGGAGGGACAAAGTCCCCTAGGGCTAACAGCAACGAAGTAAAAAAAGACTGAGGTCTAGGGGGAGGTGGAGCCTATTTATACCTCATGGAGGAGGGGATTAAAATTTAATTGTTATTTTTTCATTAAATATTCCTTCGTCCCAGGGGCTCGCAGGGGCGAATTTACCCCATATGTTGTGATGCCAATGGGACGTAAGGGAATAGATATTTGGTAGTTTCAAAACTAGGATAGACAGGTAAGTAATGCTTTATGCTTCTGCAGAAGTTTCATTTTTGTAACCTCTACCTGGAGTTCCCCTTTAAGCGGCAGAGGGCTCAACTTTTCTAACTTTCAGTGATTTGGGTGAAGGGCAAGTGTCAGCCCACTATGATTTTTGTGATGTTTTAAAAAAATTTTTTTTTTTTTTTTGCAACCAGATTCTACTTAAAAGTTACTAAAAATGACAATAACGCTTTAGACATATAAATTACTGAGCGCACCAGGTCTCACTTCTGAGACGCACTATGATCCCAGGATACAATCGGGGGAGTGCACAGCAGTGACTTGAGCTGTTATGCATTCTCCCCGACTGTATCTCAGGATAGCAGTGAGATCCTCTCCTAAATATTTTCTTTAGATACCTTGTTACATCACGCTTGATGTTGTATTGAAAATTTGCTATTTAGCAAAAAATTAAGCAAATGATGTTAAACATTAAAAAGTATCACATTTGAAAGATTTGTAATGCCATTTGTTATAACCACCGGACAGTCATGTAGGTATTGGACAGCAGTGCCATCTATCTATCTAAAGCAAGAGAATGTATGAAATAAAGTTTTGCTGCTAATAAAAACTACAAGAAAAGTATCATCTGGAGTTTGGCTTTATATTAACCCCCCCAATCAATTTTAATTTTCTCCCTTCTTGCATGTTCTTCTTTATACAGAATTAGCTTTCCTCACTAACAAAACAATAATTCACCAGTCAGAATCCTCCAGTTAGGGCAACAGTAATGAAAGCCCTGACCAGATATATATTGTCTGCCGTCCAAAACACAGTGTACAGTAGTCAACTATTGGATATCCGTGATGTCTAGTTCCTTTGGTTGCCTGGATACCAACAAAGTCTAGTACCTGTGGTTGCCTAAATACGTGATGCCTAGTACCTGCGGTTGCCTGGATACCAATAAAGCCTAGTACCTGTGGTTGCCTGGATACTAGTAATGCCTAATACCTGTTGTTGCCTGGATACCAATAAAGCCTAGTACCTGTGGTTGCCTGGATACCAGTAATGCCTAATACCTGTTGTTGCCTGGATACTAGTTGGCAAACAAAACATGGATAGGATGTCTCCTGACTATAAAACGCAGGTACTTTTTTGCAAGATATTTTCTTGCTAAAAAGTGTGTTTTATAGGACATAAGGTATGGTATATCAGTAATCTTTACTCGCATGTCATCCGTATAAATATATTTTGTGGCATGTCCTGAAGAACTTAGAACTAGACTGGTTGGACCAGGTGGTCTTTTTCTGCTGGCAATGTTTTTAAATATATATTTACCATACACACAAAACAAAAAGGCTAACAATGCCAGATACCTGTGATACAGAGGTCAGACATAGGCCCAGATTTTATCAGTGTCCACACTCCCCACAGGAACTATCTGCTCAGCTAGTCAGTGACGGCTCCTTTGTCCCACCCCAGTCAGATATGGCTGAGTTGGTATGACATTACAGGGTTGGGAGCACGGCGGGGGACCATGAGCCATGATGCTGCACTGCGGGGGCACAGGGATGGGAAAATAGGACCCCTGTCCCCCCCTGAATTTTTCACTATTGCCAAGAATACCCCTTTAATTTCTCTCTCTCTCTTTCTCAAACACACACACACACACGCAGCCTGCTGCAGCCATAGCACACTGAAGAAAAACACACGGGGAGATTTATCAAACTGGTGTAAAGAATTCTCTTAATTGCCCCTAGCAACCAATCAGATTCCACCTTTCATTTTTCAAAGAATTTGTGAGGAATGAAAAGTGGAATCTGATTGCTAAGGGTAACTAAGACAATTCTACTTTACACCACAGTCTTCTCCCAGAGAGAGAAAACACCACATTGAGGACAGAGGTTACTGCTACACTACTTATTGCTTCTCTTCCTCCTCTATATTTTTTTTTTTTTACTATTTCCCCATATACTGATTTTTCATTTTTAACACTTAAAGCAGCTTGTGTGAACTTTTGTGACAGTCCTGTTCTTCCTTGTGATAGTTAACATATAAACATCTAAACCTATAACATTTGGACGTAGGAATAAAAAAAAAAGTGTAGACTGTGTTTTCTATGTGGTGCCATCAATGGGTTTTTCTCATACACCCATCATTGGGTCATTCGATTTTTTTGGCCTTTTCTTATTACACCAAACAAGTTGTGCTGCCCTCCGAACTGGAGAACGGACACCTTTCTTCATAGTAAATTCCTTTACCATGAGCTCTGGACAATGGACAACGACGAGTCCCACTATATAAAAAAACAGGAGTGGTAGTGGCAAAGTGGAGAGCGGCATACCAACACATGGTGAGTTTGGTGGAGTGAATGGGGTATTATTATTGCATTTTTGCAGAGTCGTAGGCGTCTCACACATGTATTCGACATCTTCAGACTCGTTTTCTACCATCGTAATTTTTGTCAGGAGAGATTTTAACACAATAAGAATGCCAATGTCACCCAGGGTTTGATTTGAGAATTGCTGAACGAGTCAGTTTGCGGTAGGGGCTCTGACATCTGTTACATTTGACTATTCGATTTCATTGTAGTCGGGTTCTAATCCGGACTCAGTAAAGCTTCAGAAGAGGCTCAGCATCAGCATTCCTTATATTACAGGGCTAAGACTACAATGGAATCTCCTTACTAGTGTGTATACTGTAACTCTATCCTTCCTGCACACTGTTTATAGCACATAGATACTGCCTCTATATTACACAGGATATCTTCATATTACACTGCTGCCTATATACAATCATCCAGGAAGAGAACAGCACAGATCTCCCCCCACACAATAGACTCTTCCAGCTCAGAAACAAATTGCCAAGTAGTGACCGTCAACTTTTCCCCGACCACCTTATCTAATAGGGCCAGTGCTTTATTACTGATATATGGAAGAAATGCTTCACCCTGTATAACTAAATGTATGTGAGAGTTTTTCTGTTCTTTATAAATAAGATCCTTCAATTTATAGAACATAAAATACGTCGATGAGGAACATTTATAAAATTCATATGACAATTCAATAATAACATAATGAAAGCTGGAGTCGGAGTCTGTACATTTTTCCGACTCCAACTAAAACTAGCTCCGACTCAGACTCCACAGCCCTGCTATATACAATACAAACGGGTACTGGATTGGAATGAATGGTGCAAACTTCAAGAAGTAAATGACAAAGTGGTTTATTATTATATGATACAGGTAGTGGGAAACATAACAGCACTCGGGACCTTCACTGAAGGCGATTTATTTCTGTATAACAGTAATATTACACTTTACATTCCTGTAAAGCTTCAGAAAGATGCACTAGTTTGGCACTTTCATCCCAGAGTTTCTTTGCCATCTCCCCATCCAGTGCTTGCTTAGCTGGCTCTTTTTCCTTTAAAGCATTGAAATATTTTCCAGAAGTTCCTTGGAGATCTTCAGCAACAGCCAGATAGACATTGGATTGTGCAGCTTGTCTTGGAGTTTTCACCAAGAACCAAAATATGGGAGCTGAAATATAGATACAGTCATAGGAAATGTAACATTTAAGGGGTATTCTACTCAAACATAGCTTTTGATATGTGGCTGCCAATAGTGAGACTAACAATTTGTTCCTTACTTGTTATTATCTATTCAGTCTCCTTTCCCCAGCTCTGAGCTGCTGATTTCTGCTGAAAACACAAAAATCTCCTTACTGTACAAAAATCTGCCTCTCTCTCTGTTTCCACCTCCTCCCCCTCCCTTCTGAGACAGATGATGTAAACAAGTCCCTGACTGGCTTTATCTGCAACACTGTAGCTTCTTTGTCATGCTGGAAGGGTTACTCTGAGGTCAAGTTGCTAATGAACTCACTTAATCCTCCCAGCATTACAAAGAAGCCACAATGTTGCAGATAAAGCCAGTCAGGGACTTGTTTACATCACCTGAGACATTGCAGCTTCTTTGTAATGATAGGAGGGCTAGCCTAGATTCATATCACGATCTTGCAATCTGTCTCACTGTATCCATTTTGGAAAACGTACTGAAAAACATGGTCAACCAAGTTTTTGTGTATGTTACAAAATGTAAAAAAGATTTTTTTTTTTAATAATCTAAGTCAATCGAAAAGGAATCAAAACGTATTTTTTTTTTCATAGAACGGATACACTAAACAGATAACAAAATAGTGAGGTGAACCTAGCCTTAATCATAGTGAGTTCATTAGCAACTTGACCTCAGATTAACCCTCCCAGCATTACAAAAAAGCTACAATGTTGCAGATAAATCCAGTCAGGGACTTGTTTACATTATCTGTCTTAAAAGGGAGGGAGAGACAGAGATATTTGTGTTTTCAGCAAAAAGCAGCAGCTCAGAATTGGAGGAAGGAGACTGAATAGATAATAACAAGTATGAAATGAACTGTTAGTCTCACCATGGGCAGCAACATATCAAAACTTATGTTTAAGTGGAATACCCCTTTAATATATCTAAAATCAAAAGAAAAGAAAAGTGTTTTTAATCTGTGGACTAATAAAAGAGGTTGGAAATATGCAGTGGAACAAGTCTGAAAATCTGCATACTGCATTACTTTAAACTAGACTGAATTTATCTCACCTAGTACCGAACTGGAAAATGTAGATTGGTGCATTCCAGTATGTCGTCCCAGTTCAGTATCCGCAACTCCAGGGTGCAGGGAGTTCGCTGTAACGCCTGTTCCTAAACAGAGGAGTTATTTCTTAGTAAAATAAAAACTGAAGAAAACTTTAAGGGCCCTATTACACGGAGCAATAATCTGCCAAATCAGGCCAATGCAGCAGATTATTGCTCCATGTAATAAAAGCAACGATCATCGGCTGATTGTGTCTTTTGATCCTGACCTAAAATCATCGGCTGCCGAGCACGCATCACTAAGTGTAATAACGATGCATGGCCGACAACTGATGACTGTGTTAAAAAATACATAGTTTATAAATTACCTCTCCACGATCCTTGGTGTCTTCCTGGCTTCTTCCTGCTGCTCAGCCAATCACTGACCAGGACGGGACCACCGCGGCCAATGATTGGCTCAGTGGCCTGCCCTTTAGAGGCTTGCTCTGAAGTTGCTCCAGCAGCTGCAGGGATCGGGCAGAAGCAAGGAAGACATCGGGGAGCGTGGAGTGGTAACATATATACTTTATAATTTTACACCTCAAAAGTTTGGGCTGCACAGACATTGATAACCTAGCAGATCGTTGCTTGTTTACATTACTAATGGCGCCGTGTAGCACAGCCCTAACCAATACGACCATAATAGCCCATGTTTAACCCCTTAAGGACAAAGCCAATTTTAGTTTTTGCACTTTGGATTTTTACTCTTTATGTTTAAAAGGCCATAGCGCTTGCATTTTTTCACCCACATGAGCCCTTATTTTTTACGCCACCAATTGTAGTTTGCAACAATAGATTTTCCCATAAAAATGCAGTTTTTATTTTATTTGACGACTTTTAAAAAATTAAAACCTTTTTAAAAAAACCTAAATGTGTTTAAAATTGCTCTATTATCTTCTTTATAATGCTTTTATTTTTTGGTCTATGGGGCTGTGTGAGGTGTAATTTTTTGCACCATGATACTTTTTATTGGTACATTGCTTGCATATATATACAACTTTTTGAACACTTATTACAATTTTCGGGATTTGATGCGACCCAAAATTTTTTATTTTGCACTTTGCAATTTACTGTACGAGATCAGGAATGTGATTATTTAATAGTTCAGGTGATTACGCACGCGGGAATACCAAATATGTTTATTTATTTATTAGTTTTTATTTATAAAATGAGAAAAAGGGGGGTGATTTGAACTTTTATTAGGGGAGGGGATTTTTTTTATTGATAAAAAATATATATTTTTTTTATTAACTAGGGCGACTTCTATATACACAGCATTGATCTCTCATAGAAATATATATATATATATATATATATATATATATATAAATATATACACACATACATACACAGCACTGGTCAACGAGATCAGTGCTGTATTCCTCTGGGCTGCTGCAGCCCAGAGCTATGCATTGCCGACCCGGGATCAATACTTTAGAGTATTTAAATTAGCCGGTGTGGAGATTGGACTCCGCTGGCAAATAGAGGTACTCCCCGGCTACCGGTCGGTAGCAGCGCCGTTCAGAGCAGGGTCCCAACGTGAACCCCTCTAGCTGCACCATGACGTACCAGATACGTCATGGGACCCAAGGGGTTAATATTCTTATTACATGGTCAGTCATATATTAGAAAAGCAAAATAAACACAGCCAAGAAGTACAGACTCTGTTAGGGTCCATTCGCACATTCTGTAATTACGTTTAGTGCACAGACGATGTGCTACGGACTGGAATTGGAAATTTGTAGAATTATCACCATTCATTACGTGTCAGAACAGTAGCTTGAAGATTTAAACCGTTCCAAGGTTCCCAGCATCATCATCATCATCAATTCCATTTTATAACACATCATCCGGATTTACGGACCGTGCATGGAACATGTGAATGACCCCTAATTCAGCAAATGAAGTTAGACAATAAAGACCTGGCAAACTGCTCTTCAGCCCCCTATTCCCCCAGCTATGCTTGCCTGTCATACTTTCAGCTCAAATGGCTCAGCTTGAATAATAAAGCTGCATCAAACCGAGCCTCATCAGCTCTCCAATTCAATGGAAAGCTCTCCTGTATCTTTATAAACTACCCATAGATCCAAAATGTACTACACAAACATGTTGTATTTTGTCCCATCCTTACCTTGCAGCCTTTTTGCCAGTTCATTCGTGAACAGGACATTGGCTAGTTTGCTCTGGCAGTAAGCTGCTTTTGTGTTATATTTCTTCTTCTCCCAATTTAAATCATCAAAGTCGATGTCTCCTGCTATGTGGGCTAAGGAGGACACATTAATAATGCGGGCTTGGCCTGATTCCTTCAGTCTATCAAGTAACAGGTTAGTCAGTAGGAAGTGGCCTATACAGAAAGGAAGAAGAAAAATGTGATTAACTCAAAGAGTTGATGTATAACGCAGAGACATGACAACAAACCTCTCTACTGGAGGTTTTAAGATGAAGCCCCTAAGCCACGAAGATGAATTTGCCCAGCCAACCCCCCCCCCCCCTCCTCCCTTCTTGTCATGGTCTGTTTACTGTACTGGAATCTACATATATGGCATATATTATTTCTAATTTTTAAAAGTCAAATCTTCCAGTACATATCAGCTGCTGTATGTCCTGCAGGATGCTGTGTATTCTTTCCAGTCTGACACAGTGCTCTCTGCTGCCACCTCTGTCTGTGACAGAAACTATCCAGAGCAGGAACGGATTTCTATGAAGAGTTGCTACTGCTCTGGACAGTTCCTGTCAAAGACAGAAGTGGCAGCAGAGAACACAGCATCAGACTGAAAAGAATACACCATTTCCTGCAGGACATACAGCAGCTGATAAGTGCAGGAAGACTTGAGTTTTTTTCCAAATAAGTAAATGACAACTCTTAACCTTATGACACCAGCTGATTTGATTTCTCCAGAGTACCCCTTTAATGGCAACCCATACAACAAAAAACCCCGATTCCATTCTTACTGTACTTATATCCTGTTGGTTCAGCATGCACCTACATTATAAATCACAGTAAATCGCTTACCCAAATGGTTGACTCCAAACTGCATTTCAAATCCATCTTCTGTCTTCCAATAGGGACACCTCATTATTGCTGCATTATTTATTAAAACGTCTATGTGTTCTTCCTCTACAAAAAAAGGGACAAAAATAAATAAATAAAAAAGTCTGGAGACTGGTTAAAGGGAAACTAACAGCAGGTTAGAAGTCTCTTAACTATAGTGCACAGGGTGCTGAGGATGAAGATAATTTTCTTACCTTGATCCTCGGCGCCATTTTCAGGAAATCTGGTCTTTTCCACTATGCCACCCCCCATCTAATGAATAATGGGGCAGTCCTCTGCACTGATGTCATTTCTCTGCTCATTACTGCAGAGGGCTGGATAAATATTTATTAGGAGGGGCTAATCGGTGTATTGTAGTCCTGCCCCCAGGGCACTGAAGCACCTAATTTGCATAGTGAATAAAGATTGAATATTTTCTTGAAAATGGAGCTGAGGATTAAGATGAGAAAATCACCTTGATTCGAAGCGTCCCACAAGCTACCAGGATATGCTGTTAGTTTTCCTCTAAAGGGATTATCCAGTATAGAAAAACATAGCTCCTTTTTTCCCACAAACAGCACAACTCTTTTTTTTTTAGTTTGAGGAATTGCAGTTCAGTTCCATTGATGACAGAAGTCGTTTTTCTATTCCTGGACAACCCCCTTATTTTGGTAATCTAACAAGGTAGGAATCATTACTTAAAGGGGTTTTACAATTAAAATGTAAGGCCCTATAACATGAAACGATTATCAGCCTTACTTGGCCAATTACCGGCCATTCAGGCCAAAAATCACTTAGTGTAATAAAATATGTTAAATGGCCATGATCGTGGACTTTCAGCGCCTTGAAAGAGCACGACCATGTCAGCGATGGTCTGTCTGACGTCCCATGCAATGGAGCAATGGCAGCAGACCGCTGTTGAATTCAGTAGGCGGACCAAAAGATCTAAGGATCGTTCTGGCAGCCCCTGCTGTCTGTGTGTGTAATAGCACAGACAAAGAGTAGGTAGGAGGGAGAAGCGAGTGCTGAACTGACAGGTTGGCGCTCGCTTCCCCTTATTATTTTGCCATGTAATGAGGCCTTTACTTGTCCAAGTAAGAGATTGCGAGGGGTTCAACCTTTGTGCCCTCTTGCGATCTCCAGATTGGTCCTCGACGCCTTTGTTTTGAATAGAGCCATGGGTCGGCACATGACCCACAGCTCTATTCATTCTCTATGCAGCAGCCAGAGAGAACCAAGTACAGACAAGTAGGATTTACTTAGAAAACCCATTTAAAATGTTACTCGGCCCATGTAAAATGGCCTTTAGTAAAGGTATTAAGGTTCCCTAAAGAAAGGGATGAATCTTGTGTAGTTAGATGTGCCTGCTTCAATGTTCTTTCCCCACTCACCAGCCCCAGTATAGATTATTTCTGCTTTACCTTGTAGCATGCCCTTAGCAAATTCTTTGATAGATTTTAGAGATGCCAAGTCCAGGTGTCTGGCAAACACATTGTGATTTAGGGTTTTGCCACGGATTTCCCTTGCTGCATTTTCACACTTTCCCATATCACGACAAGCCATGATTATTTTACCGCCTACAGTGTGATGAAAATAAAGAATATAATAATAAGAGTTAATAGAGCATTAACTGCAAGAGCATTTTCACCCTCACTGAAGACTCCTCTGAAAACATTCTATAAATGTGGAATATCTTGGGATCACGTTGACAGTAAAGATGGAGATACTTTGTAGTAGCAAACCTGAGACACTAACTGCAAAATCAGGAAAAGTGCTGCCGATTAGGAATAGCAGATAGGTTGGCCATCATTATTACCGCAGCTATTGTTCTACTTCGGGGCCTCTCCCATCTGGATCAGTAACACATGGGTTAGAAAAATAGAAATTGTTGAGATGTTTGATTTGGGGGAGAAAGCGCATTAGGTTGAAGTATGAAACATTAGCATCTCATCTATCTTGTATCATTACAGGGGTAGTTAAAAAAAATTTCTTTAAAAAAATGTATGCCCCCTTTGGAATTAGAAATAGAGCAACAGAGTAAAAAAAAAGCAAGAGTCTGATGTATACTGCCATGTCTTTCTATACACTTACTTTATTAGCTGTACTAATCTCACCTCTTTTTGCAAGCTCCAGGGCAGTTTCTTTACCAATTCCCGTATTAGCACCAGTTACTATCACTGTCTTTCCTTCAATCTTCGCTTGGCTTGGACAAGAACCACCACCTACATAGTCTCTGAGGAAAAAAGGACAAAAGGTATGTGCCGGGAGTGAATGTGCTGGCTGCCATGCTCTCTCCCTGGCTGTATCTTCTGATCAGAGCAAGACCCAGTGGATTCAATAACTTTGGACATGTAAACCATTATTTTTGATGACAGGTGCTATTTAAAGCGACTCTGTACCCAGAATCTGACCCCCCCCCCCCCCCCCAAACCGCTTGTACCTTCGGATAGCTGCTTTTAATCCAAGATCTGTCCTGGGTCCATTCGGCAGGTGATGCAGTTATTGTCCTAAAAAACAACTTTTAAACTGGCAGCCCCATGCCCTATGGGCGTGGCCTAGATTGTGTATGCATTAGGCTGCCACACCCTCTCTCTCCCTCCTCCCCGCCCTCCTCATCATTTGGAATGCTCCAGGCAGATTGTCTCCTATTCGTCAGCTGTATAAATACTGAACATGGGCTGGATCATTAAGCACCTGTGCAGTGTTCAGCATGTAGAAAATGTTCCAGAGGGTGGGGAGAAGGGACAGAGGGGTGGTGCAAAGTTAGGGAACAGATACTCCCGTTGGGCACGGGCTGCAAGTTTAAAAGCTGTTTTTTTAGGACAATAACTGCATCACCTGCCGAACGGACCCCAGGACAAATCTTGGAGTAAAAGCAGCTATCCGAAGGTACAAGTGGTTTGGGAGGGACAGATTGTGGGTACAGAGTCGCTTTAAGTGTATGAATAAATTATTTCATCCCTTCCAGATATTCCTTTAATACTCCTCTAAATATTACATATTTTTCACGCATCGTGTATGTGTATGCCTGCCACGCTCTTCACATAGGTATGGGTTCCAAAGACAGAATTCCCATTTATTAAAAATTTGTGGTATATCCTGTGGATGTTGAAAACATCCCTTTAAACACATGTGCAATACAAATATTTGTTAGGAATTAAAGATGAGCAAATGTTATGGTGCGTTTACACAGACAGATTTGAAGCCAAAGCCAGGAATGGATTTGAAAAGAGGAGAAATCTCAGTCTGTTCCAAGCTTTGGCTTCAAAGATCTGTCAGATAAATCTTTCTGTGTAAATGCACTCTTAGGTTATGTTCACACTACGTATCTTTCCGTCTGTAGTGCGAACCAAGAATATACGCACTTAGTTTTGAGGTTAATGCGTTTGCTTGAAAGTATACGATATACGTCCGCACAGTGCACACTACGTATGAGCTTACGGCCGGATCGTATACGGCGCCGTGAAAAATGAACAAGACCATTGTTTGAGGACGGAAATGTTCCAACTTACGGCTGTGGATTTCCATGCGGTCCCGTACGGAGTACTTATTTCAGCCAAATTGAACGTGATTTTTAGATCCAAAATGTTCTGTCTGTTTTATTGGCTAGGCGAAGATTTCCAAGTAAATGACCTGCCTCAGGTCGCTTCGAATCAAGCTAGGGAAGCATAACTGTACTACGGCCGTATGTTCGCGGTTCGCCCGCATGTTCGCAATCCGGCCGCATGTCTATTTTTCCCACGGCCGTACTTTCAGCCGCACATGTATGGCTGCGTACGAACTACAGCCGGAAAGATATGTAGTGTGAACATAGCCTCAAAGTGACTGTACCACCAGGCCCAGGCAGAAGCACTGGAGGCGGGCCAACCCACCCTTAGTGGGAGGAAACCCCAGCCCCTCCATGACGTGACTCCATTAGAATCAATGGAACCCTATCATAGAGGGGCTAGGGTTTCCTCCCACTAAGGGTGGGTCGGCCCGCCTCCAGTGCTTCTGCCTGGGCCTGGTGGTACAGTCACTTTAAGCATGCCTGGGTTCATCTTGAACAAGCAGCATTTGATTACTGGTGGCTGAAGAAGTTGGATGCAGCCCTAGGGAGTCTGGAAAAAATTGATACACCCTATTACGGTATCCATGTTTTCCAGGATCCCCTGGGGCTGCATCCAACTTGCCGCAAGTTCAGGATGAATCCAAGCGTAATTGAGGTTTGCTCATCTCTATTAGGGATTACTATGGTACATCACACTGAGACTACCAGGTTATGATCAGGAACTAGCAAGAGGGATGTATATAGGCTATCAATTTCATGGCAATTTTTGAAGCATGAAAGCAGCCATTTTTATTTTAATCTTTTCAAAATGTTAAGCCAGTAAGATACCACATTATACACTCCTAAACCATACCCTTAAAACCACTGACAGGAGGAGGGTGTAAAATGATGCATGAATGGCATCTGTAATGGTGTGTTTACACAGACAGATTTTTAAAGCCAAAGCTAGGAATGAATTTGAGAAGAGAAATCTCAGTCTTTCCTTTATGACCTGTTCTCTGTTTATAGTCTGTTCCTAGCTTTGGCTTAAAAAAATCTGTCAGATAAATCTGTCTGTGTAAAAGCACCATAAGGGTTGCACTTCTGGTGTACTGGCCTGCAGACCAGTCAGAACAATGAGCATGTGGTCAGCAGAACTGGAGCAATGGAAGAAGGCAGCCTGATCTGATGGATTATATCTTCTTTCACATCATGTGGATGGTAGCATAAATTACATTACTTGTCTGGGGAAGAGATGTCAATGTACGAAAGACACAAGGGCAGAGAAGGTATGATGGTCTGGGCTATGTTTTGCAGGGTTGCACCCAGAATTTTAGACAGGTGGTTTTAATCTTTGGGTCCGTTCACACTGAGTTAAACCGGTGGAAATTCCGAGTGGAATGTGCTTGCGCCATGGACTCTGCTTGGATTCCTGCCTGCCACACCGTGATGTCTTGTGCGCCCCCGCTCAAATATATTACACGTCAATTCTTTAAATGGAGAGAGCAAGACACACTGAGACAGTGAAGCAGGTGGGATTCCGAGCAGAGTCCGTGGGGCAAGTTCCAATCGGAATTGTTATTATCCGAACCTAAACGCTCGGTGTTTGATTCTCTGTGGCTGCAGAAGTTGGATGCTGCCCTGGGGAGTCCTAAAAATAATGAACAATAGGATGCGCCAGGGCGGCATCAAACTTTTACAGCTGCAGGGAATCAAACGCTGAGTGTTCGGGTTCGGATAACATTGCTGAACCCGAACATTTTGACAGATTCTCTCTAAACTAGTTATGGCTTTTCAATGTAGGTTTAGTGGACTGACAAACATTCCTAGAGGTGTTAATATTCTTTTCTGCTATGGTGTTTCCTGTAAGCTAGCACTTGGTCAGCTGACAGCCCTCTCTCCTATTCCTGCCATACACATATAGGGTAGTATAATCTGTCTAGTCAGCTGTGTCAGTTTATTATTTATTGGCCAAATCCAAATATATAATAGTATAGGTGAAGCCAGCATGATCAGCATCTCTCCTCAATCACCTTCTATTTTAATGGGAGACTCCTGGGAAACAGTCGGGTAAGTAACTGTGCTTCTTTTTCCATACAGATTTACATATAATAAATTATATATATATATATATATATGCGTTTTTAGGTGCAAAACCCCACGTTTGGCCAGATTATTTATAAAAGATGGAGCTAACCAGGCAGACATGTATAGGGGTTACACTGACACAGAACAGGGTGCTGCCAGTGACAGCCAGAAGCAGAATGACAGCACTGGTCACGTGGTACAGACAGACACTATAACAACATACTGACTTCAGGAGGACGGACGCTCCAAACAACGTTCCCACCATGGAGGCTCCGAGCACATACTTATTCACCGCCACCATGTCTGGCCCATACAGCAGAGGTCACTGCAGCCTCCAGCGCACACTGCTACAACGTGACTGACAGCACTTCCTGCTTCTACTACGGGCTCCCGTGTGAGTCAAACCTAGAGGATTGCGTGAATCGCCAGGGAAATGCTGTGTCAGTCAGAGAAGAGCTACACAACAGTCATGTATTCTCTACAGCAGAGCTCCCCGGCCTGTGCTCTCCAGCTGTTGTTTAACTACAACTCCCAGCATGACCTGGCAGCGCATGTTGGGAGTTGTAGTTTTGCACCAGCTGGAGAGCCACATTATTCTGCTGACCATGAGAGGGCGCTAACGAGCCCGGCTACTTACATGCATCCCTGAGACCAGTGGGGCAATGCATATGTAGACTGTGCAGAATATTGCAGTCTTGTCCCATTCTCCTATGCATTAATAGAAACCTATGGGCCCCAGTGCAGATTATAGACCTGGACTGCCCACCATCAGTACCAGCAATGTTTGGGGATATAAAGATGTGTGACCCCAAATTATTCAACTTTTCAATGTATAGTAAACAGAAAAAACGCCTAAATAACAGTCATGCAGTTACTAAATAAAACCAATATACATGGAGCAAATACTAGAACCATATTATCAGTGTACAAATCCCAGGATTACCAATACTATCACTAGACAAGGAGCATTAATACCGCCAGCTTATATCCAGGCCAGTATTCTCCCATATAAGTGGTGGCAGAAGTGATTACAGCACAGTTACATCCAGGGACTCAAATGTGGATTAAAAATAAAGATACCTACAAAACCATCATTGTCTTTTCCTCATCCATAGTGCCCCAAATAGTAATAATGCCCCCTAGGTGTCCCATACAATAACAGTACTTTCCTTACCTCCTTAAAGGAGAACTCCTGATAAGAAAAACTTGTTTTCTATTAAAAGTTATATAGATGTGTCTATACAATGTATTACCGTATCTGTACAATTCTGCCACACTGGTAGCTGATAGAAATCCAGGAAGTGAAGAAAAATGGCCCCTGTGCAAATCCACATTGTCTCCTGTCCTGCTCCTTCTGCTATATATCTTCCATGTCTCTGTCTCACATTGTGTGTTTGCTGAGATCAGGCTGATGATGCAGACAGGGAGCAGCGTGTGATGTCACAGGAGGCTTAGCTAGATCCCCCAATCCCCTGAGTGATTCACCATCTCTGACCGGCCAGAAGCAGCTGTTGCACTGATTTCTCTGATTGTGCAGAAGTGTGCAGTGAAGTTAGGGCTGTGTTCACATGTTGGAGTGTCATTGCAGTACTGCAGCGTATTCACAAAAATGATGCAGTAACACAAGTGAATGATGCTAAACAGCAGAAAGGATCAGAGAGTATCGGAGCCTTATTGTGGGGCTCAACTTCAAAGATAAAAGATGCTTGATCATAATATGTGCGTGGAGATGAAAAGAAAAAAAAAAATTCTAAAAGTTCTTTACTTTATCCCAATATCAGCGTTACAGGTAGAGAATACAGTGCTGTGTGGTGTTACAGGTAGAGAATACAGTGTGCTGTGCGGTGTTACAGGTAGAGAATACAGCGTGCTGTGTGGTGTTACAGGTAGAGAATATAGTGTGCTGTGCGGTGTTACAGGTAGAGAATACAGTGTGCTGTGCGGTGTTACAGGTAGAGAATACAGCGTGCTGTGTGGTGTTACAGGTAGAGAATACAGCATGCTGTGTGGTGTTACAAGTAGAGAATACAGAGTGCTGTGTAGTGTTACAGGTAGAGAATACAGCATGCTGTGTGGTGTTACAGGTAGAGAATACAGTGTGCTGTGTGGTGTTACAGGTAGTAACTGTGTGCTGTGTGGTGTTACAGGTAGAGAGTACAGCGTGCTGTGTGGTGTTACAGGCAGTGGCGGTCTTTGGCACCAAGCACACTAAGCGATCGCTTGGGGCCCCCAACATCCAAGGGGGCCCCCATGCCCCGCTCTTGTGCTCAAGACCGCTGGACAGGGCCGCTGCCCCGCTCGCTGCTGCCATCTGAACTGTAACTATGAGCACTCGTAATGACCGCTTATAGTTACATGCAGCAGCACTGACATTGGCCCCCTTCCTGTCAGTCACTCTTGTGGCCGCAGGAAGGGTTTTCCCTGCGGTCACAAGTGGCAGCTTTGTCCTTGTGGTGCCGGCGCTCCAGTGACATCACTGGAGCATCGGCCCCAGGATAAGGGGAGTGCGGCCTCTTGTGACCGCAGGGAAAACCCTTCCTGCGGCCACAAGAGTGAAGAGAAGAGGAGACGCCCGGACCCAGGTGAGTATAAGTGTTTGTTTTATTGTGTTATATACTATATGGGAGGGGGAGCACACAGGGGTCTGTTTAACTGGGGGAGCGCACATCGGGGGTCTATATAAATGGGGGGAGCACACAGGGGGGCTATATAACAGGGGGAACACACAGGGGGGCTATAGACTACTGGGGCTTTACAGAGGGGTCTATATACTACTGGGGGCAGCACACAGGGGGCCTATATACTGCTTGGGGCAGCAGAATGGGGTCTATACACAACTTGGAAAGCACACAGGAGGTCTATATCCAAGTGGGGGAGCAGACAGGGGGTCTATTTACTACTGGGGGAACATACAGGGGGTCTATATACTACTTGTGAGGCACACAGGTGGTCTATATACTACTTGTGAGGCACACAGGTGGTCTATATATAACTGGGGGAGCACACAGGGGTCTGTATACTGCTGGGGCAGCACACAAGGGGTCTATATAATACTGGTGGGGCACACAGGGGGTCTATATACTACTGGGGGAACCACACAGGGGGTTTATATACTACTGGAGGAGCACACAGGGGTCTTTATCCAAGTGGGGGAGCACACAGGGGGGGCTAAATACCCCTGAGGGAGCACACAGGGGGCCTATATACTAGTAGGGGAGCACACAGGGGCTATATACAACTGGGGGCAGCACACATGGGGTCTATATACAACTAGGGCAGCACACAGGAGGTCTATATACTTCTATGGGAGCACACGGGGGGCTATATATAACTGGGGGAAAACACACAGGGGTCTATATACTACTGGGGGAAGCAAACAAGGGGTATATACTACTGGGGACAGGACACAAGGGGTATATACTATTGGGGAAGCACACAAGGAGTATATATTACTGGCGGTAGCGCACAAGGGGTATAAACTACTGGGGGCAACACACAGCGGTCTATTGTTTTGGAACGCTGGTCGAGGGGGGGGCCCAGACATAACTTCGCTTGGGGCCCCAGAAATGCCAAGACCGCTCCTGGTTACAGGTAGAGAATACAGCATGCTGTGTGGTGTTACAAGTAGAGAATACAGCTTGCTGTGTAGTGTTACAGGTAGAGAATACAGCATGCTGTGTGGTGTTACAGGTAGAGAATACAGCATGCTGTGTGGTGTTACAGGTAGAGAATACAGCGTGCTGTGTGGTGTTACAGGTAGAGAATACAGCGTGCTGTGTGGTGTTACAGGTAGAGAATACAGCGTGCTGTGTGGTGTTACAGGTAGAGAATACAGCGTGCTGTGTGGTGTTACAGGTAGAGAATACAGCGTGCTGTGTGGTGTTACAGGTAGAGAATACAGCGTGCTGTGTGGTGTTACAGGTAGAGAATACAGGGCTGTGTGGTGTTACAGGTAGAGAATACAGCGTGCTGTGTGGTGTTACAGGTAGAGAATACAGCGTGCTGTGTGGTGTTACAGGTAGAGAATACAGTGCTGTGTGGTGTTACAGGTAGAGAATACAGTGTGCTGTGTGGTGTTACAGGTAGAGAATACAGTGTGCTGTGTGGTGTTACAGGTAGAGAATACGGTGTGCTGTGTGGTGTTACAGGTAAAGAATATAGTGCTGTGTGGTGTTACAGGTAGAGAATACAGTGCTGTGCGATATTACAGGTACAGAATACAGCAGGCTGTGTGGTGTTACAGGTAAAGAATACAGCGTGCTGTGTGGGGGGTGGGACCACAATAAAAATCATAAATTACTGCAAATAATTCAGTAACACAATGAAACTGCAATGTGTGAACACAGCCTATATGTTCTGCAACAGCTTTGGGAGGGGAATAGGCAGGGTGGAGGACTGTGATGAACAGCTGAGGGAAAGCATTGCATTCTGGAACCTGGAGTATTGTGTACAACTGATAAACCAGGAAGTGCAGAAACACAAAACAGAACAAAACCCCCCAAAATAAATGGATTTTTGGTAGTTTCAAAAAATGGAATAGATGGGTAAGTAATGCTTTATGCTTCTGCAGAAGTTTCATTTTTTTAACCTCTACCTGGAGTTCCTCCTTTAAGACCCCCACACAGTAATTTGGCCTGCATTTGTGCACCCGCTCACTAATTATGTCCATTTTGTGCTATTACAAATTGGTATGGCCATCTTTGTGCCACTACTTACAAATATGGCCTCGTTTGTGCCCCCACACACTAGTTGGCCCCTATACACTAGTTACTGTCCCCCCCCCCATTTGTGCCCCACACACTAGTTAGCCCCCATCCCACAATAATGCCTCTTTTGTGCTAACAAAAATAAAACAATGTATTTGCTCCCTCCCCATTCCCCTGTGGGGCACTGTGTCCTCCTTTTGCTGGCAGCACAATGCAGTAACACTGGCGGGGGGAACTCCCGTACTGTCAGAATCACTTGTAGGCCCCAGACAAGTGATGGAGCACAGAGCTGATGGATCACTTCACAAAATGCAGGACATTGCAACCTTTTCCTATTCCCAGCTGTGCAGAATATTGTAGTCTTGCTTCATGAAAGGGTATCTGTAACACCTCCTTATCCCCCCCATACCCGACCCTGCTTGGGACTCAGCTTCTAGGTGTCAATCAAGCAGTGAGGAGGGAAAGGAGGTATGCCAGCTTGCAACAGAGCAGGAGCTGAGGAAAGCCTCTTTGACTCTTTGTGCCAGAGAATATAAGCATTTTTCTACATTCTAGGACAGGGGTACTTAACAACTTTTAGTGAGGGTCCACTTACCAGGGTCTATTGTCAGGTGAAGGTCCGAGCTGAACATTAGTAGTAAACGTGTTTTGTTACTTTTCACAAACGTTGTTGAACTATTTACATACAGAATTGATGCTTATTAGCGGGAAAACTGGCATTTTTTCTCTTTCACCAGCCCTTTGAAATTAGGTACAAAGGGGGTGACTGCCCCAGTAGTATATAGCCCCCTGTGCACTCTCCCCCAGTAGTATACAGCCCCCCTGTGCGTTCTCCCCCAGTAGTATATAGCCCCCCTGTGCACTCTCCCCCAGTAGTATATAGCCCCCCTGTGCACTCTCCCCCAGTAGTATACAGCCCCCCTGTGCGCTCTCCCCCAGTAGTAAATAGCCCCCTGTGCGCTCTCCCCCAGTAGTAAATAGCCCCCTGTGCTCTCTGCCCCTGTAGTAAATAGCCCCTGTGTGCCCTCCCCCTGTAGTATATAGCCCCCTGTGCGCTCTCCCCCAGTAGTATATAGCCCCCCTGTGCGCTATCCCCCTGTAGTATATAGCCCCCGTGTGCCCTCCCCTGTAGTATATAGCCCCCTGTGCGCTCTCCCCCAGTAGTATGCAGCCCCCCTGTGTGCTCTCCCCCTGTAGTATATATCCCCCATGTGTGCTCTCCCCCTGTAGTATATAGCCCCCCTGTGCACTCTCCCCCTGTAGCATATAACCCCCTGTGCGCTCCCCCTCCCATACAGCATGTAACATTAAAAAAAAATAACACTCAGTTTCAGGACCTAGGTCCAGGCGTCTCTTCTTCTCTTCCCTCTTGTGGCCGCACTGCAGAGGTCACTAGAGGGCGCTCTCCCCTCGTCCTGGCAACGGCGCAGTGACGTCACTCCAGAAGTGCGGCCTCTTGTGATCGCTGCGGCCACAAGAGAGACTGACAGGGAGGGAGCCAATAGCTTTCTCTCGCTGTGTCAGTGCTGCTGTTGCACAGTAACTATGAGCGCTCATTACGAGCACTTATACTTACTATGCAGGGAGCAGCGCTGCAGCAGGGGTCCGGACAGCTGGCCTCCCCGATCCAGACCGCGGTCCGCCAGTTGAGGACCCCTGTTCTAGAAGCACAGACAGATATATAAAAGGTACCATGTGTCTCCTTGTCCTAACAGCCATCTAGTGCTGTGTTTACACAGATTTTTCTGACAGATTTTTTAAGCCAAAGCCAGGAATGGATTAGAAAAGAGGAGAAATCTCAGTCTTTCCTTTATGACCTGTTCTTTATTTATAGTCTGTTCCTGGTTTTGGCTTAAAAAATCTGTCAGATAAATCTGTCCGTGTAAACTCTGGTTTTGGCTTAAAAAATCTCAGATAAATCTGTCCGTGTAAACTCACTGTAACAGTGTCAGTAATTTGAAACACGAGTTACAACTGACAGAATCCCTTTTACTTGAATAGGACAAAGCTGCAATACTCTGCACAGCTATTGCTAAAAGAAAAGCCAGGAGCCCGTTATATACACCATGGGGGAGATTTATCAAACATGGTGTAAAGTGAAACTGGCTCAGTTGCCCCTAGCAACCAGTCAGATTTCACCTTTCATTTTTCAAAGAATCTGAGGAATGAAAGGTGGAATCTGATTGGTTGCCAGGGGCAACTGAGACAGTTCTACTTTACACCAGTTTGATAAATCTCCCCCAATATGTAGAAAAAAAATGTTGGTTCTGAATGGCTTTGTCTTTTATTTCCCCAGTCCGACACTGATTTCTCTTACTATAAAAAATGCATGAGCAGATGTATATATCAAACATTTGTAGTGTATGTCTGAATCTGTATTGACATAAAAGGTTTCCCTTAAAGGGATACTCTGGTGTAAATATTTGCTTTCAAATCAACTGGTTTCAGAAAGTTATATAGATTTGTAATTTACTTTTATTTGAAAATCTCAAGTCTTTCAATACTTATTAGCTGCTGTATGCAGGGGCGGATTAACTTTACCATAGGCCCCGGGCTGTTCACCAAGCCTGGGCCCCCCCACCCCACTGTAACTATGGCAGCACTAGCCTGGCGTTCATAGTACAGGACAGATAATGTCATAATGTCCTGATTTGTGCAAAATTGCCATTAAAAAAAACTGTGATTTTTTTTTTGCAAATCATGGCGGAAGTGTAGCCAGGAGACAGTACACCACTGAAAGTATAAGTCTTTTTGGGTGGTCATGGGCCCCCCAGGAGCTCAGGGCCCCGGGCTGCTGCCCGAAACGCCCCTATTATAATCCACTACTGGCTGTATGTCCTGAAGGAAGTGGTGTATTCTTTTCAGTCTGATACGGTGCTCTCTGCTGACATCTCTGTCCGAGACAGGAACTGTCCAGAGCAGGAGAGGTTCTTTATGGGGATTTGCTACTGCTCTGGACAGTTCCTTTCTCGGACAGAGATTTTAGCACAGAGCACTGTGTCAATCTGGAAAGAATCCACCACTTCTTGCAGGACATACAGAAGCTGTTAAGTAAGGGAAAACTGAAGATTTTTAAATCGAAGTAATTTTCAAATCAATATAACTTTGTAAGACCAGTTGATCAGTTATACCCTTTAAGGCAGACAGTGTTGCATGTAGCTAAAATCCTGAATCGTATGGGACAATTCTTCCCTTAAAAGGGGGTTTCATGTCATAAAGTTAAGTCATTGTCCTGCGTACTGAAAATGTATGAGAATTTCCATGGGTTGCAAATAGTTTCCATTTATCAGTTTGTCCTTGATAGCACTCAGCTAAGCTTTCCTTTATAAATGACAGTGTTGCATATCAGTAATGACCACTAGATGTCAGTCTTTATTCTTAGAAGTAATCAGACAGTCCCTCTGTCCTCTGTACAACCAGAACAAAATATCCTGGGAAATAGAAAACTCCAGCAGGGAGATGGAGAGACCCCTGCTGGCCTTCCCTACCATTCCTAAATATATAAATGGGCATTGTGGCCATTTTAGCTATTTTTAACAATTTTCATCATAATCTTTATAGAGCAATGTCTTTATATATGCTATGTCCAAACCTGCTGTTACAGGATGGTGGACTGGCTGGTGGTGTGTCAGAAATATACTATCACCAGCCACTGAAGGGAGGAAATTGGGATCACCTACGTAAGCCTGACCAGGATGCAGTAGTTGTAAGGCCACATTCACACACCCATAGTGCAGTCCGCGGACCCGCAGCCCACACTATGAACATGTATCTGTAGTGCTCCGTGCTTCACGGAGCACTACATTACACTTCATTCACCCTAGCAATCCCCGTATACACATGTGAACGGGGCCATTGGATAACATTGGTTTCATGTTCTGTCCGCAAATGCGTACCCACAATTGCAGACAGAACAACGGATGTGTGAGTTAGGCCTAAGACAGACGTCCTATCAGTTGTCTGACATGATTTTGATTCAATTACAAACCATGCTGGACATTAACCCTTCCTGTGACCACTAGGTAAATGCGGCCCTGAATTCTGGTTTCCCCTAGGCGGAATGTAGGGTGACAGTTGGACAGTGTATAGTTGGCAGGATCTGTCAACAGCTATGATGGGCCGTATACAGTACATAAGCTTATGAGCGGATGCCATGAGTTTTCGTCTGCCTGCTATCTAATAAGTGTAAAAGAGGGTTACTTCCCAGAGGGAATGACATAAAACTTTATTTTATTTACTGTATTTCATGAGCCACGACAAACTTTATGGTTGAAAAATGTCAGACTTGGTGGTACCATGTGCTTAGTCATTACAGCTTAAAGGGGTTATTCCACAATCAAAAGTTGTCCCCTAACTTATAAGTAGAGGTCCTATAGGACCCCCCAGTGATTATGAGAGCAGAGATGAAGTGTCAGCGGGTACGAACAAGATATGCAGATTGGTAAAAAAATATCTTCCATATCTTAAAGGGGTTATCCAGTGCTACAAAAACATGGCCACTTTCCATTCCAGCTCCATTTACTTAAATTTGAAACCCCACCCAAGCTGGAGACAAGAGAGGGGGGAAAGTGGCCATGGTTTTTGTAGCACTTGATAACCCCTTTAAACAACGCAGGAAACTACTGGCCTTGTTGTGCCTATTAGAAGTGGTGCATGTTCAATTTAGAATGCACAATTTAGCCATATTGAAGTTCCAGGACTCCCCTGTTGAATAATTATAATTATGTCAAATGTTTACATACCTCAGCAATATTTTTGTCTTTTTCAGAGAATATGAATAATAACACAAAACTTTTTTTCCCACTCATGGTTAGTAGATGGGTGAAGCCATTTATTGTCAAACTACTGTGTTTTTTCCTTTTAAATCATATTGACAACCAAAAACATCCAAATTACCCTGATCAAAAGTTTACATACCCCAGTTCCTAATACCGTGTATTGCCCCCTCTTACATCAATGATGGCTTGAAGTGTTTTGTAGTAGTTGTGGATGAGGCTCTTTATTTTCTCGGGTGGTAAAGCTGCCCATTCTTCTTGGCTAAAAGCCTCCAGTTCCTGTAAATTCCTGCACTGTCTTGCATGAACTGTGCGCTTCATTTCCCCCCAGAGTGGCTCAATGATATTGAGGTCAGGAGACTGAGATGACCGCTCTAGGACCTTCACTTTGTTCTGATATCCAAGGCATTGATAATGCCAGTCAGCAGTGTTCAAACTGTGATTAACAAATGGAAAATCGGGGGCTCTGTAAAAATTAAACCACGCTCAGGTAGACCAATAAAAATTTCAGACACCACTATCAGTAAAATTGTTCGGGATGCAAAGAAAAACCCACAAATATCAGCTGAAATACAGGGCTCTCTGAAAAATAGTGGTGTGGCTGTTTGAAGATGCACAATAAGGAGGGACTTGAAGAAAAATGGGCATCATGGTTGAGTTGCCAGAAGAAAGACATTACTGTGCAAATGCCACAAAGTATTTCACCCACAATACGCCAAACAGCACAGAGACAAGCCTCAAAACTTCTGAAACAAGGTAATTTGGGGATGTGTGAGCTACAAAGGAAACTTGGTTGAAGAACGGTGAATGCAGGAGGCAAATTTGCACTCATCAGCCAGAACCTGTGCATGGGACGTACTTGGATGTTCTAACATGACAACGATCAAAAACACAAGGCCAAGTCTACCTGTCATTGGCTACAGCAGAACAAAGTGAAGGTTCCGGAGTGGCCATCTCAGTCTCCGGACCTCATCTCATTGAGCCACTCTGGGGAGATCTCAAGCACGCAGGTCATGCAAGACAGTCCAGGAATTCACAGGAACTAGAGGCTTCTTACCAAGAAGAATGGGCAGCTTTACTACCTGAGAAAATAAAAAGCCTCATCCACAACTACCACAAAAGACTTCAAGCCGTCATTGATGTAAGAGGGGGCAATACACGGTATTAGGAACTGGGGGATGTAAACTTTTGATCAGGGTCATTTGGATGTTTGATATAAAAAGACAAAACACGGTAACTTGACAATAAATGGCTTCATGTGTCTACTAACCAAGCGGGGGGGGGGGGGGGGGGGGGGGGGGAAAGTTTAATATTCTTATAAAAAACATACAAGAAAAAACTTTTGAGAACAGCTGTATGTAAGTGCACATTTCTTATATCCTCAGTTTTTTCATCCTTTGCCTACATCACACTTGCTCAAGCTGCTTGGGGGGTGACGTTTTTTCAAGGATTCTCCCTAGCCTCTTTGAAATAACAATAGAAATATTCTAAATTGTTTCTGTGATGTTATGTTTTCAGCATCACTAATAAAGTTGCACGAAAAAAAAAAAAAAACCTAAGTGTAGCTGGGGCAGGGAACGGAGGCGTGGCCAGACACGCTAATCACGTGATAGTGGCAGGCAGCCCTTCTGTCCTCGCAGCAGCGCGCAGGCGCGGTGCGAGCCTCTTCCAACGGCCGCTGAGCGCAACTGTCGGGAGAGAACGCAGGGGGAAATAAACAACAACAATAATAATAACAACAGCTGAGTGACGCAGCTGCGACATCCTGCGACACCCCCGGCGCCTGCTGCTGTCCGGCGGACAAGGGAGGCGGCCTGGGCGGCAGACAGGAGGGAGGGGAGCCGGGGTGTCTCCGATCACACGGCCGGGGGGGGGCTGGGGTCTCCCTGTGACGCCCGATCTCACCCGTCACGCCGTCCATGTACCGGGGCCAGGATGAGCTGCGGCTGATTCCGTTGTGGATCGCGCTGTCAGGGCGCCCCGGGACGGCAGGATCGGCAGCCGCGGCCTCCTGTGTGCCCTGACCCCCGGAGTGTTGTGTGTGGCCTCCCCCGTGCCCCCCGCACTGGCTGCATGTGGACCCCCAGCTGTCATATATGTGCAGGCGGCCGCCAGCTCCCTGCGGTGCCCATCAGCCGCCCAGGGGCGCTCTCCATATGCTGCCCCTGCTGAGGGGCTCCCCCCGCATGGACGACCGTCTGCCTTAATACCCGCCGCCGCTGCCTCCTCTTCAAGGGATCTTCTATCTGGGGACGTGTGACAGCTCCGGTGGACCGAACCTTCCCCCGGGGTGACGCCGCACAGCACAGTCATGCAGGCGCCCCAGCTCCAGTACGACTTCTTCAGTGAAGAGAATGCCCCAAAGTGGAGGACTCTGCTGGTCTCCTCCCTCAAGAAGGTGAGACATGGCTCTATGGCTAGCTGCGTTATATACCTGACATCTCCTGGGCCCCGCAGCCAATGGCTGAACTGTTTCTTACATCGGCCAATCACATCACAGCTTTCATTTCTCTAAAGCGGCTTAGAAAGTGAAAGAGGTCATCTGATTGGTTGATTGGTCGCCATGGGCAACCATTCCATCCTCTGTACTGTGCTTTTCAGTTTTGAACATGGAATCTTTATTGTTATTGTTATAAAGCATGCCTGATAAGTGCGAGTATTACTAATGTGCAGCTGAAGGATCTCTGTAGGGCGCTGAGGCCACTGTAACATCCCGTTTTGTCATCAGCATATGCATGGGTATCATTAAAATTGGTATTTAGATGTATTCTGTGCATCCAGGAGTTATCTGGGATGAAGAAATAATGTGTATGGTGGTGGGGTAAAAAAAAAGTATATGTACTCAACAGCGGAGCTCCTGCTGATGCTCCCAGTGCCCAGTCCTCTTGGCTACTTCCTGATGACACACTGTCACTGCAGGAACTGCCCCACTCAGCCATTTGGTCTGTGAGGATGGCCTTTCAGCCAGAAAGGAGCCAACAGGATCAGGGGTCAGCATGTGGGTGGCAGGAACTAAGGGTGGGTGAGTATTGCGTCTTTTTTATTTTTATAGAAGTGGTATAATCTGCAAGTGTGCCCACAGTGCCCAGTTCTGATGGGTTTATTTTGGATTGTGGTATAATAGAGTCCATTGTGACATCACAATTTTGAATTTGAACATAACAATACCCCATTGTGACATCACAGTGCAGAATTGTGATGTCATAGTTTTGGTTTGTGATATTACAGTGCCTTACTATAGCACTATAACCTGACCTGCAAGTTGTTTAGATATTTAATAAAGTTTGGGTTTTAATTCTTGGAGTCGGTGAGTGGATACAGTCTCCTAACTTTACACCAGGGGGGTCAAACTGGCGGCCCCCCAGCGAAAGCTGTCCAGGCATGATGGGAATTGTGGTTTAGTAACAGCTGGAGGGCCGCAGTTTGGAGACCCATGCCTTGCACAGTACATTATGGGACTTCTTTAGGATAGAACAGCTCTCAGTTGATACTTACCTGTTAGGCTGGGTCCTTTGCATCACAGGATACAGTCGGAGCGTCTGTCACAGAGTCCGTTCTCAATTACAGAAAAAAACAAAACATTTCCAAACAGATCAGTTAAATGGACTCTTAGGGCGCCTTCACACGTTAAGTATCGCAGTGGCTTTCTCATTGCGAGATCCATTATAATCCATGGTCCTGTCAGTTCCTATGGGATCTTCGAGACCACTGCAAGTATGTAAATCACCCGCCATCTTTACTCGCACATGCGTTATCCATCCTCAACCCGGCTTGCTGCACGGGCTCTCGCCTTCCTGCCACTCAGCCAGTCAGTGGCTGCGGCTGGGCAATGCACTGAGTGGGACAGCAAGGAGCAGGAAGCCGCTGCAGCAAGCAAGAGCGAGGACGGGTAATGTATGTGCCAGCAGCCGGGCTGGTGATTTACATACTTGCTGTGGTCTGAACCATCCGCTGCATGTATGTATTCACATAGGAACTGACAGAACCTTGGATCACAACAAATCTGGCTGCAAAACTCGCAGAGAGAAACCCGCTGTGATCCGTTACGTGTGGAGGCACCCTTACAGTTTTAAAATAACAGGCCTGACAGACCCCATGAGGGTATGTGCACACTACAGAATCCTGACGTAACACCCGCCGCGGATTCCGCAGCTCACACCCACTCGCAGAAGCTGGCATGCCGCTTGCATCTCCGCTAGTCCCATAGGCTTCAGTCTATGGTTTGCCAGATTCCGCCATCTGCCCGAAGAATGAACCTGCCCATTTATTGGGCTGATGGCGGAATCTGGCAAACCATAGAATGAAGCCTATAGGAGCTGCAGAATCCGCGATGGGTGATCCGCCGGGATTCAGTACTGTGCATTTACCGTTAAAGTCAATAAGATATGTTGGGCTCCTTTGCTGTTGTAGAAGTCAGTGCCGGTAGCTCTCTCTACTCTGTGTTTGATGCTTCATATACATTTTAACCCCAGATAACCCCTTTAACAGTCTGCCAGTGATGGTGTGGTCCAGATTTATTAAACTTTGTAAATTAGACACTTGTGTAATGTGCCTGCAGCAACCAATCATAGCTCAGCTTTTATTTTACCCCCTTTTTTACATTGCTCAAATCTAGGCCACAGTTTTGTGTGTGTGTGTGTGTGTGTGTGTGTGTGTGTGTGTGTGTGGGGGGGGGGGGGTAAGTTTTATTTATACATATATATTTTTTTTTTAACAAATGAAAACAATACAGCAAAAAAACCAAGGCACACCACAATTCTCGGGTACCTGAGAAGAACAGGAGATAACTTAAATTGGTACTCCGGGCTGGGGTTATTCTTTTTGTATGGCTGGGGAAGGGGTGGATATAGAGGCCACCGGTCACTTACCTTCCCGGTTCTAGCGCCGGTCCCCGGATCGCGCCGCCCTGTTTTCTCGTCCCACAGCTGCTTTCTGGTCTGAGCTGCGGCTTGAGACGTGATGTCTCAAGGCAGCTCAGCCATTAAGCGGTTGTAGCGGAGTACCGTCTCGGCCGCTGAATAGCTGAGCTGCCATGAGACATCATGTCTCAAGCCGCAGCTCAGACCAGGAAGTGGCAGCTGGACGGGAGAACTGGGCAGCACGATCCGGGACCCAAAGCTGGTACCGGGGTGATAATTGACCAGCAGTGTCTATTTCCACCCCTTCCCCGGCCATACAAAAAAAAAAAAAAAAAAAAAGCACCCTGGAGTACCCCTTTAAAATCCTAATCGGGCAAAAATCCAAAGAATCCAGGGCAGTCCAGTAACAATGTCCATGGACTGTGTCTCAGCTCATGCTTGGTAAATGTCGTGGAGTAAGGACTGAAGGAATTTTAGAGAGCTGCCTGGTAAATCATAGGCCACAGTTGTCAAACCGTTGTGCTCCATCTGTTGCCAAACTACATTTCCCATAATGCCTAGCTAAAGCTTTGGCAGTCCAGGTATGATGGGAAGTATACATTGTTATACCCTTTTTTGAATTTATCCCAATATATACAGTACCAGGCCAGTTGTCCCAATGACGAGATTACAGTCACCAAAATCAGATGAAGCCAGGTGACAGCCATTGCCTCTTACACTTCTAACTGGGTAAAATTATTCAGGATTTTAAGGGTCACTTTACTCAGAAAGATTATCTGACAGGTTATCTGCCAAAGATTTGAACAGACTATAAACAGAGATCAGGTCATAAAGGAAGGCCTTAGATTTCTCCTCTTTTCAAATCCATTCCTGGCTTTGGCTTCAAATCTTTGGCAGATAATCTGTCAGATAATCTTTCTGTGTAAATGGACCCTAAATTAGCCACTCAAGCTTTGGCTGTCTAGGCATGGTGGGAATTGTAGTTTTTTTCAACAGCCGAATGTTCCCCGTCCCTATGCTACATGCACTATGGGGGACATTTATTAAGTCTGACGTTTTTTACGCCGGACTTAAAAATGGCCCCCCCATCTCCGGCGCTACGGGGATTTATGTGGGGCGGACTGCCTCTACATAAATCCGGAGCGCGCGGCCGAAAACCTACGCCAGCTGAGGACTGTAGTAGGTTTTCGGCGTATCTTTTGCCGGAACGAATGGTGAATTGCGCCCTTCACACCCCGCCCCCCGCGTAGCCGGCGGATAGTGCTGATTTGCGAATATTTTATTCGCAAATCGACCATTTGCGAATAAAATCATGCGCAAATCAGCACTTTCCGACGAAAAAAAAATGTACGCCTGTTGATACATGTCCCCCTATGTGTTTAAGATAACAGTCAATAATGGACATAGCCAACTGTATTGCATCATAATTGCATGTATTTTTTATTTTTGTTTGTTTGAATAGGCAGAAAACTGGTGCAAATGCGATGTTAATTGAGCCCTAACTTTCAGGGGTTATTTGGATAAATCCTGTTGGCTTTTTGTGGTTTTAATGGTTTCTAGCATGTACAATAATTTGTCCGCCTTTGTTGTATCTGACAATTTTAGTGTCGCCGTTGCAATGAATATTGTCAATGGAAAGACTATGAGACTATGGGAGGTGTCAGGGAGTGTTCAGTGGGATCCTGAATTTTTGGGAATGTTTTTTCCTCTGAGATGCAGAATTCATCAGTGCGTTTGCTGTAGTGTCTGGATTTTAGTTGACATGTAATTGCTCATTGGTCATTGACGTCATTCAACTCTGAAATGTTACAGGAGCCATTGTTATTATAATTAAAGGGGCAGATTGTAATTGAATGGGATTTGCCATAAATTCTGAATAAAAATGGCATTTTTTTTTCTTTTCCATCTTTCTTTTCACTGTATCACTGCTGCCTAGATTTTACCTCTGTGGTTCCTAGAAAGCAGTATTACCAGGTCCTTAGCATCCTTTTTGGTAGAATTGCTAGAATTAGTCCCCATGACAACTATTCCTGTACTGTGGAGGTTCATTATTATTATCATAGTAGAAGTCATAGATTGGTTATTGTACAGCCTTGTACTGCCCTAGGATAACACTGTCATAGAGGAACAGAAAACGTCATGGGGACAGAATCGGAGTTCTCAAACTGAAAGAATGATCAATGAACTTGGAAAAAACTTTTCCTTTCATGCTGCCTGAACCACTAACAGCTCCCTCATCACAATGATAGGATTCCCCCTAAAAGCTGTGCCATTTCACAGTAATCGTGTTTTCTGCTGTGAATCTGGTTCCCAATCATCTATCAATGAAGACTCAGCCTTTCAAAGTAAATTTTATATTATTTTGATAAGAGAGCCTGGTAGGCGTGCATGCTGCTTGTGATTTGTTTAGCTTTAAAGGGGTTATCCCTTTGGACACTTTTTCTTCCAGAGACAACACAACTTTTATCCGCAGTTCAGGTGTGGTTTGCAATTAAAGGACAACTCTGGCGTTATTGAAAAAAAAACAATACTTACCCTTATCTATACCCACGGTCCATCTCCGTATGAATCTACCACCAATTGCAGGTCATAGGGTGTCTTGATCCCTTCAGCACTTCCTTCTTCAGTCGGCAGTGTCAGATGACTGACAGCTTTCTCAGCCAATTGGAGCTGAGCAAGCTGTGAGTCAATTGCTGACATCCCACAGGGGGGCCGGCCCACTATGAAGACGTCATTAACACAAGATGCTACCGCCTGTGGACGACAGGGATCAGATACGTACGCATTTTAATACTTGTGGGGAGTTGATAGGGAAGGGGGGCAGAAGGGTAATTTAAAGCACATTACAAAGTTATATAACTTTGTAATGTTTTTAATTGTATGAAAGAAGAAAAAATCTCCGGAGTTGTCCTTTAAGCTCAATTCACTTCAATGGAAGTGAATTGCAAAATCTACACACAAACTGGAGACAAGAGTGGAGCTGTTTCTGGAAAAAAGTGGCCTTGTTTTTGTAATGCTGGATTACTCCTTTAACAGGTTGAACGGAACAGGAGAAAAGCAGGTTTTTGAGGAAAAGACTTAAACCTTGTGCAGGACAGCAGTTGCCCATAGCAACCAATTAGAATCCAGCTTTCATCTGTGAAAAGGCCTCTGAAAAGGGAAAGCTGGAATCTGATTGGTTCGTATGGGCAACTGTCCTTCTGTTTGAGAAATCTCCTTGTGTGTCTAGAGGCCTAAAAGGAATAAGGGAATAGGATAACATGGATGTTGGGGTTGTCCTTGTCACATTGATTGATTATATTATAGGCTAAAACCTTCCATGAAGACGAAACATCTAGAAAGATCTATCGCTAAACGCATTTCTCAATGTTTTTTCCACCAAAGTTCCCTGGAACCTGTAGATGTTGGCGGCATGACCTGTCACTTTTACAGTGGAGATAGTACACTGATTTAAAGGGGTACTCCATCGGGGGGGGGGGCACGTCTCAGGCCCGCGTCAGACACCCGGAAGCGGATGGGAACCGGGCACCAGAGCGCCGCGATGCGGGACCCACTGCTGGAACCGAGGAGGTGAGTGGATGTCTTTTCCCTCAGCCACCTACTCCCCGGTCCCAGCAAAAAAGTGCCCCCCCCCCCCGCTGCAGTACCCCTTTAAAGTGTCCCTCCAACTCTACAGGAAAATGGTTATAGTGCAGGAATGTGCACAACGGTCTTTTTTTTTAATTTATTTTTTTATTTTCTTCGAAATCACTTACATTGCCGATTGTGGCTGTGGTCCTGGCTGCTGGCTTCTCAGAACTATGCATTAGAAGACCAAATGTCTTCTGTCTCCTTGGCCCCATCTCCAGTACCGGATCCAACGCTGCAGAACCTAATGTAATTCTCAAGCACTGGCGGCTATACCCAATATAGGAGCCTAGGAGACAGGGCACTACTAATGCGTCATTCTGAGCAGCCTACAGCAGGGACCGTGGCTAGTCCTCACAGCTATTTCACTGAGAATCTGCAACTGATTTACAAAAAATATTATGCACAGAAAAATGATGAATGACATGACCAGAATACAGCGGTAGACAAGAATGATGGAATACTCTACCTTCCCTACACCAAGGTGGAATGAGTGTTGGGGTATCTCTGGAGAGATTGTTTGGGGGTTTCTCCATGGTAGTATGGTTTTAAATCCATGATCTAGGTTTCTTTAGTTGCGTCTTTGTTGGGACGTTTTCATGTTTCTAATAATTAATGATAGTGTTGAGTGTAATCTGGACTGATTGTCCGCCTTGGGTGCATACACTTTGTGCCCATGGTATAATTGTATTACTGCGGGTCCTGTGGTTCAGCAATGGACCAAACCTGCTCACCATTTCAACAAGAAAAATGTACAGCATTCTAGGCCTGAGTAACCACACAGGTTTAGAGATGAGCGAACCGGGTTCGGGTTCGAGTCCATCCAAACCCGAACGATCGGCATTTGATTAGCGAGGGCTGCTGAACTTGGATAAAGCTCTAAGGTTGTCTGGAAAACATGGATACAGCCAATGACTATATCCATGTTTTCCACATAGCCTTAGGGCTTTATCCAACTTCAGCAGCCACCGCTAATCAAATGCCGAAAGTTCGGGTTCGCATCGACTCGCGCATACTCGAGGTTCACTCATCTCTACACAGGTTATCAAGTGCATGAAGCGTGGCTGTCACTGATACTGTCTCTGATAGATTACTTCTGAATAGGATGCACAAGTGCCAGTGACCCAAAGAGATGATTTCTGGGTCCTTTACATGACAATATATGGTTACTTCCTACAAAAACGGACAAAAAATTGTATTCAATCACAAAAATCTTTATTGAAGAAATTTTTAAAATGCATGATTCAAATAAACTTGGTTAAAAGAGCCAATGGCCATACACACAAGACAACCATAACACGGGATCAGTAATTAATCAATGCACAACGGCTCTATCATAAGGTGTTGCACAGTGGACTATATTGCAAGAGACACGTTACATATTCCCCCAGCCTATAAAGTGCAAGTATATAATTGCCTATTGCCCATGTCCTTTGCTGTAGCCAAACTGGAGGAAAAAACAAGTACTATTCATATTACCTGTGGTGTGGATGTGTACACGTCCCCCTCCCATGACAATATATGGCTGGATCTTAGGACATCATTTGAGACGTATTTTGCTGTAGCCCAAAAGTATCTAAAAATGCTACCAAAACCAACTTTAACATATATTTGTACGTACGATTACTTCCGCTGGATGTTTATGCTGCACTTTGTCTTTCCTTTTTGTTTTGCGCTTCAAACTGGTTGCAGCATCAAGTCATATGAAATGGGGCTTATAATGGCCAAAAATGCAATAAAGAAGCCTTAAAAATGGTGTGTGAACATAGGTCAAGGAAATATAAAACTCTTCAAGGCTGTCCTAATGTGTACAAGGACCAGGGTCTCATCCTGTTTTCCTGTTCTCAGATGCTTGATGCCATATAGATAAAACCCATGTTGTGCTGTGTAACAGATTGGATTGTAAGCTGTTGGATGTGAATATGGTACAAGGGGTTGGTAGCGCCTTTCCTGCACAGTGATGAGTACAGCAGATTTATACAAGTAACAGAGCGTCATCCACTTCACAGTAACCTTTGTCACTGTCGTTATAACTTTCAAAATTTAAATCAACATGAGATGTGGTATAAAGCAAGCAATATTACATTCATCATTTTTTTGTTATCATACTGTAAAACAAAGCTGAACTTACCAGAAATCCAGGTCCAGTCTCCTGAAGGCAGATTTTCTGGGTGTGAAAACAACAGACTAAACACAGCAATTCCGGCCAGTACAGAGAATCACGGCTCAATATGTCCATCAATCACATGACTGCTTTTTCTCTTTGAGCACTCAGATGGCCTGGGATACACAGGACTTCCTGTTTTCTGACTTTCTGCTGAGTCAGAAAACAGGAAGTGCCGTGTTTTCCATGATAACTAAAAAATAAATAATGAATGTAAACTGCAAACTTGCTTTATATCACATCTACTTTTGATTTAGATTTTGAAAGTTATGACGACAGTGACACTTTAACCCCTTAAGGACCGGGTCAATTGTCACACTTGCGTTTTCGTTTTTTCCTCCTCACCTTCTAAGACCCATTTTCACCTACAGGGCCATGTGAGGGCTTGGTTTTTCAGGAGCTGGTGTACTTTGTAATGGCAACTTTCAATCTGCCATAAAATGAACCCCCAAAATATCATTTATGGAGTGAATTTGGGGCACATTTTTTTTGGGCGGGGTTTCCATGTTTATGTAATGTACTTTACGGTAAAACTGACATTTTTTTCGTTATTCTGTTGGTCAGTCTGAGCACAGCAATATGCGTGTTTACTCGGTATCGTTTTAACGTCTAACGTTTTTCTTTTTGCAAATAGGTGTATTTAAAATGGCACTATTGTGACTCTTAGTGCTTTTATTTTTTTTACTTACGGGGCTGTATGGGGCATCATTTTTTAGCATCTAGTTTTTATTAGTAAAAAATTTTTGTAGATCAGACGGATTGATCACATTTTATAAAAAAAAATTTATACATAAAATGTAATTTAAATTCTTTTTTTTTTTTTTTTTACTGCTTTTTGTTCACGCTGTTCACCGTGCGGGAACAATATTGTTTAATTTTAATAGATCGGACGATTATATTATATGTTAAGTAACTTTATTATTTTTAAGTCCCTTAGGGGACTTTTACATTATTACATTAGATTTCATACACTGATCACTGCTATGCAATAGCATAGCAGGGATCAGTGTTATCTGTGATCTTCTGATAGAGCCAGCCTGTGGCAGACTCTATTAGAAGATCGGACTGCATGGAGGTAAGCAGTATACCTCTGGCAGTCAGGCAGTGCGATTGGGACCCGCGCAGACACGCTCTGGGGGGTTCCTGATCGGTAAGTGGCAGGAGATGCTCCTGTCACACTTAAATGCAACGATCACAGTGTTTAAGTGGTTAATGGTGGGCGGCCGCGCTTGCGGGGCCCGTCATTAATGGTGGGGGCCTGGCTGCTCATTGGAGCCAGTCCCCACCTGCTAGGAACAGAGCTCAGCTCTGAGCTCGCTTCATAGCGCGCCCCCAGCGGGGTGTACATTTACGCCCTTTTGCATTAAGGCCCGGCCTGCAGGGGTGTAAATGTACGCCCCTGGTCGTTAAGGGGTTAAAGTGTCACTCGTTACAACTTTCAAAATCTAAATCAACGGTAGATGTAAAATAAAGCAAGTTGCAATATACATTCTTTTTTTTTTTTTTTTTTTTTTTTTAATCTTCATGCTTTAAAGGGAACCTGTCACCTCCCGAAAATACCCTACCCCTTAATAGAGCGCCTAACACTTACCCCCTACTGCCTGTCCCGACGCAGTGGCATGGCCGCTCCTCCTCTGTGCGCTCATTATGGAAATTAGCAGAGAGTCTCATGTCCATAAGAAATCACTGCAGGACATACAGCAGCTGCTAAGTACTGGAAGGCTTGAAATTATTTAATAGAGGTAATTTACAAATCTTTCCGAGACCATTTTTTTTCTCAGAAGTACCCCTTTAGATGCAAGTTTCGGCATGGAATGTCAGAATCCAAATCTGAATACCCACAAATAGCCTGTAATAGATTTATGAGCTATATTGCATTGTATCCTCTGTATACTAAACCGAACAGTTCTTTAATAAAACTGCGGCAAGTCCTGATAATTGTCTGACCCCATGATGCCTATTTTATTTTGCGTACGTCTAGTTCTGGGAACTATACATATGACTCATATCAGCTGGTCTTTTATATAGGTTTTATATGTAACGCTTCCTGCTCTAGGTTTTGGTGGGAGAGCGGCTATGTACTGTACTTCCAGTGTGAGTTATTTCTTTATTTCCAGTATAAATTATGAGCTGACAGGCCCAGCAGTGGTGAGCTCATACAGTAAGAAAATGAACGTTTGCATTGCACTTCTCGGATGCACTCATACCTAAGCACGCTAAAACGCAGTGATTTATAGAGCATTACATACAAACGTGCCAGGGACGTGTTCTGGACACAGTTCCAAAATTGATAGGACCTGCAACGTATACAGACTACTAATATTTTTGGCTATGAGAAAGAAAAATTAAATAAAATTAGAACATTGCTTAGGCCTTACTCACATGTCCAGTGATTTTGTATGTACCCTGATAGTCTGCTTGCTACATCTTTGATCTGTGGAAAACCATCCCTGATCCCTGGTGGCCGCATACTGCCGTTTGGGTCCCCAGCTGCTTCCTTGTCTGAGCCCGGATCCGGGTCGTGATGTGTGCGGTCCGGCCAACCACACATTATGACCCGGGTCCCAGCTCAGACGAGGATGCAACCGGGGACTGAAGCGGCAGTATGCAGCCCCCAGTGTTGGAGCTGGGGAGGTAAGGGCACATTATTATTTTTATCCTTCCTAGTAGAAATGTCTCTATAAGTCAGTCTCAGGTGAATATGGTCATATGATTATGCTCCTGGTGGTTATTTCCTGCTTGTGTAAGGTCCCCTACCCTAAGCACATGGTTATCTCTGCTCCCTGTAGTATAAGAGGTCATGTATTACATGTTATTTCTGCTGGCTTTGGCTCTATCCTCCCACTGTGTCTTTGGAGGGATCCTGTTTCACATGCTGGGCAGCATCAGTGAGCAACAGGATAGCAGAGTAGACTTGAAGTAATTAGAATGCTTTACAAATCGTAAGAAAGGAATATATAGACAAACTTTGCAAGTTTGTGACCTGCAGTCGTGAGAATGCGGACTCAGCTCCAGCCGAAAGCAGCTCCATCAAGTCACAATGGAGACATTGAAGAGATTTTGGTCATAAAACATCACATGAAACAAGGGGATTTTTTATCACTTTTCTTCCATGTTCTCGAAATGGCAGCAATAAAAAGTACAGCAAAAAATGACATTGGTGGACAGGTAAAGAGGGAGGAGTTAACATCTGAGAAGCCCCGCCTCTGTGACAATATCCACCAATGATTAAAAACATTTTTCCACATAAAGATGGACCTGGACACCTTTCTCAAAGGTATTTTTGGAACATACAGCATGCACAGCACCTACCTAAAGGGGGGTGACATCACTTTAAATGGTGAGGTGGACAGATGCAAAAGTAAATAAATCAAAATTGCTGTGGCGGATTTTAGTTAACAAGTGGAGCGACTGGGAAAGGTACCCTGACCAGGGCTCTGTTATATAGCCTATATTAGCATCATGTCTGTCCTTTATTATAATATGAAGGCGACACTGATATGCATAATCGATCCACCCGGTTGTCAATGTACAGTATATATTTTTAGTAGAAATAACTCGGTGCAGAGATGTTAAAATTCGATAATTCTGTTTAATGGACGCTGCATACATTTACTAATACATGTCTATAGATATACCAGGAAAGCTGATTTTTGCTTTTATATGGTTACTGTCAATTCAAACAGTTTTCATCTGTATGATCCCTATTATATGTGTAAATCACCTGATAATAATGACTGTACCCCAGAAAACAGCTCTAAAGTTCTAGTGGCAGCGGAGCTTACCATGTGCTATGTGCAGGAGAGAACTGGGCTGTGTACCTGCTAAGTGAGCCAGTCTACCTGGTAAAGCTGATCCATAACCAAACAGTTTGGCCTTTCTGTTCAACCAACCTTACCAGAGGGCTGGTAGTGGCAGAAGGGCTAAGGGGCACCTCAGTAGTGTTAGGGGTCTTCCCTAATACTGCTGCAGGGGAGCTTCAGTATAGATCAGCCAAGCTGCTGGTTCTTTGTGCAGTTGTCTGGCTAACATCACTTAGAACTGCTTGATGCATATAAATACGTGATCTTACCTGTTGTACATACATTAGCAGATAAGTTTGGTTTAGGAACTGAGGCTGAATGAACTGTAGGCCACTGGAGGATTTCACCATTTCTGCCCCTTCCTGCTTTCTGTACTATACGTCTATGGTAGGGGTGTTGTTAGCTTTCTGCAGAATGCTTTAGGGTAAATTCACACAGGCGGATCTGCCGGGAGTCTCGCGCACGAAATCCCCAGCTAATCCGCAATACACGTATTAATAATAATAATACGTGTATTGCAGATTAGCTGCGGATTTTGTGCGTGAGACTCCTGGCGGATCTGCCCGTGTGAATTTACCCTTAGGCTATGTTCACACTATGTATCTGTGCGGCTGTATTTTTTATGCGGCTGGAAATGTGCGGCTGAAACTACGGCCGTGGGAAAAAATAGACGTGCGGCTAAAAAACATACGGTCATTTACTTGGAAATCTGGTTCAACTAAAAATAAAAAATAAAATCTTTAGAAAGTGATGCAAACACCTCTGGATGCATCTGGGAAAGCAGGGAAACAGTTTACATGAATCGCTATTACCGGGGTTTGCAATCCTCTGCAGTATGCCGATGACGATGCCTCTCATGGTTACTATATTAAATTAATAAAACACATTTTAGTTGTAATAAAGTCCCTTTCGTTGTTCAATAATTAAATTTAAATGAATCCATCATTGTGCAATTAAATATACTGTTAAAATAAATATATATATAAATCAATGAAACTGATTTTATTACAACAAAAATGTGTTTTATTAACCCCTTAGCGACCCATGACGTATCTAATACGTCATGGCGCCGCGGGGGGTGTTCAGAGCGGGGTGACACGTGCAGCCGGGCAGTGCCTCTGTTAGCCGGCGCGGCACTTAAGCACTTCAATTAAGCACTTCAATGCAGCTGTCAAACCTGACAGCTGCATTGAAGGGCTTCAGACATCACATCCCTGGTGTCTAGTGGGTCGGATCTCCCCCCCCGCGATGCGATCGCGGGGGGGAGATCCGTTCTTCTGGCCGTGCCGGGCCTCAGCGTTGGAATGACGCTGATCCCGGCTCGGCAGTAGATTGCTATGGCCTGCAGCAGGCCATAGCAATCTATGACCGATCTCATGGATCTTTGCTGTGTATATACACAGCATTGATCTCTATGAGAGATCATTGCTGTGTATATACAAGCCCCCCAGGGGGGCTTCTAGTCCATGTTAAAAAAAAAAGTAAAAAAGTGTTTTTATTAATAAAAAATCCCCTCCCCTAATAAAAGTCCAAATCACCCCCCTTTTCCCATTTTATAAATATAAATTAATAAATAAATAAACATATTTAGTATCGCCGCGCGCGTAATCGCCCGAACTATTAATTAATCACATTCCTGATCTCGCACGGTAAACGGCGTAAGCGCAAAAAAATTCCAAAGTGCAAAATTGCGCATTTTTGGTCGCATCAAATCCAGAAAAAATGTGATAAAAAGCGATCAAAAAGTCGTATATGCGCAATCAAGGTACCGGTAGAAAGAACGCATCATGGCGCAAAAACTGACACCTCACACAGCCCCATAGACCAAAGGATAAAAGCGCTATAAGCCTGGGAATGGAGCGATTTTAAGTGACATATATTTGTTAACAATGGTTTGAATTTTTTACAGGCCATCCGATACAATATAAGTTATACATGTTATATATCATAGTAATCGTAACGACTTGAGGAACATGCATAACAAGTCAGTTTTACCATAGGGCGAACGGCGTAAATGCAAAACTCCCCGAAATCAAAACAAATTCGTTTTTTTTTTCAATTTGACAGCGCAAATGATTTTTTTCCGGTTTCACAACATATTTTATGGAAAAATTATGCCTGTAATTGCAAAGTACAATTGGTTTCGCAAAAAATAAGCGCTCATACGTCTCTAGGTGAAAAAATGCAAGCGCTATGGACTTTTAAACATAAAATGGAAAAAGCAAAAGCGCAAAAACGAAAATTGGCTTGGACCTTAAGGGGTTAATTAAATATTAATTAGTACAGGAAGCTCCATTAAGCCGTTAATTCATATTGCCGGCAATAGAGCATTCTGTACTAATCATCACTTTACTTTAATGAAAACATCAAATGTTTCTTCTAATTATGTTATCACAATAGCATTATTAGAAGAAACATTTTGAATTATATGTGCGCTCAGCTGATTGGCTGATCGGCTGAGCGCACGTATAATTAGCGGGTCCGCAGCACAGTGACTTCATTGTGCTGCGGACCAGCGAAGAGGACACATCGTGGTGAGTATAAAGCTCTCCCCACCCCCTCCCCTGCACTGCACCCCTCCCAGCAAGGAAGGGGGGTCACTTAACCCCTTCCTTGCTGGGATGGGTGCAGTCTGACATCAGTCTGGCCCCCAAGGGGTTAAGGGGGATGCAATACATCCTCCCTTAACCCCTTGGGGGCCAGACTGTAAGCAGCGATCTGTAAAGATGCTGCATACTGTAAGGAGCACAACACCGCTCACAATGATGGGTGTTGTGCTCCTGTTTGTGTGTTTTTTGTGTGTTTCTCCCTTTTTGTTTTTCAGATATCGGTATCCTGTGGATTACGTCGTATTCCGTGGACTACGTCGATGACCGGTGGTTGTTTGGTGTTTTTTTTTTTATAAAATGGTCAATGAGGGGTGTGGGGGTGTTTTTATTTGAATAAAAAAAAATTTTTCACTTGTTTCTTGTCTTTATTTCTTTACTTTATAGACTTAGTAGTGGAAGCCGTCTAATAGACGGAATCCATTACTAAGTCGGGGCCTAGTGTTAGCCGGTATAAAATGGCTAACACTAACCCCCCATTATTACCCCAGTACCCAGTACTGGGAAGAGCCGGGTGCCAGTGGTCCCGGAGCGTCAAAATTGGCGCTCCTGGACCGGGCGGCAGCAGGCTGGTAAGATTTAGGCTGGGGAGGGCCTAAACCAATGGCTCTTCCCACCCTGGTGTTACCAGGCTGCTGTCGTTTGGTTTTTAACCCGGCTGGTTATAAAAATAGGGGTGACCCTATGCCTTTTTTTCAAATAAATAAATAATTAAAAAAAAACTGCATAGGGTCCCCCCTATTTTTATAACCAGCCGGGTTAAAAACCAAGCGACAGCAGCCTGGTAACACCAGGGTGGGAAGAGCCATTGGTTTAGGCCCTTCCCAGCCAAAAATCTTACCAGCCTGCTGCCGCCCGGTCCAGGAGCACCAATTTTGACGCTCCGGGACCACTGGCACTCGGCTCTTCCCAGTACCCCTGGTGGCATTGGGTACTGGGGTAATAATGGGGGGTTAGTGTTAGCCATTTTATACCGGCTAACACTAGGCCCCGACTTAGTAATGGATTCCGTCTATTAGACGGCTTCCACTACTAAGTTTATAAAGTAAAGAAATAAAGACAAGACACAAGTGAAAATTTTTTTTTATTCAAATAAAAACACCCCTACACCCCTCATTGACCATTTTATTAAAAAAAAAAAAACACCAAACAACCGCCGGTCATCAACGTAGTCCATGGAATCCGACATAATCCACTGGATACCGATATCTGAAAAACAAAAAGGGAGAAACACACAAACAGGAGCACAACACCCATCATTGTGAGCGGTGTTGTGCTCCTTACAGTATGCAGCATCTTTACAGATCGCTGCTTACAGTCTGGCCCCCAAGGGGTTAAGGGAGGATGTATTGCATCCCCCTTAACCCCTTGGGGGCCAGACTGATATCAGACTGCACCCATCCCAGCAAGAAAGGGGTTAAGTGACCCCCCTTCCTTGCTGGGAGGGGTGCAGTGCAGGGGAGGGGGTGGGGAGAGCTTTATACTCACCACGATGTTGTCTCTTCGCTGGTCCGCAGCACAATGAAGTCACTGTACTGCGGACCGGCTCTTTATATGTGCGCTGAGACGATCAGCCAATCAGCTGAGCGCACATATAATTCAAAATGTTTCTTCTAATAATGCTATTGTGATAACATAATTAGAAGAAACATTTGATGTTTTAATTAAAGTAAAGTGATGATTAGTACAGAATGCTCTATTGCCGGCAATATGAATTAACGGCTTACTGGAGCTTCCTGTTCTAATTAATATTTAATTAATAAAACACATTTTCGTTGTAATAAAATCAGTTTCGTTGTTCAATAATTTAATTTAAACTAATCCATCATTGTGCAATCAAATATACTGTCAAAATAAATAAATAAATAAAAAAAAAAATAAAAAAAAAAATATATATATATATATATATATATATATATATATATATATATATATATATAAATATACATTTATTTACATATATATTCATTTTAACAGAATATTTAATTGCACAATGATGGATTCGTTAGAATTAAATTATTGAACAACGAAAGGGACTTTATTACAAAGAAAATGTGTTTTATTAATTTAATATATTAACTATTAGAGGCATCGGCATTCGGCAATATTGCCGGCTATTTTTGAAGTACTCCGTACGGACCACCTGTCAATCCACGGCCGTGAATTTGCACATTTCCAGCCGCAAACAATGGTCTTGTTCATTTTTTACGGGTCCGTTTACGATAGGGCTGTAGGTTCATACATAGTGTGCACTGTGCAGCCGTATATCGTATACTTTCCAGCGTACGCATGAACCGGAAAAATCTGGCCGATGATTTACCGCCCGCAATACAGCCACACAGATACATAGTGTGAACCTAGCCTTAAGGTGCGTTCACACTTACAGGATCTGCAGCAGATTTGATGGGGCAGATTTAAAGCTGCAGATTTGCTTTGAATCTGCAGCTTCAAATCTGCTGCAGATCCTGTGTGTGTGAACGGGGTATGGGGTAAGGGGTATTCCAGTTTTTGTGTAATTATGTAAATATGACACATTGGTCATTCCAAGAGGACAGATTTGAGAAGGGCTATGTTGTCATGGAAATGTCACAAAGCCCCCGCACAGAGCACCCCATCTGCTGTAAGTGAGGTCCCCTTCAGCGGTGGCCTCAGACACCCACCACGTGTTTGCTAACTCTGACAGCCGAAAGCTAGAACAAGGTTAGCGCAAGCACACAGAATAGGGGATGACTTGCAGATTGATGGGGTCCAGCCTCCTCCATTCATTTGGGGCTTGGAATTGGGACACGTTTCTGTGGATAGGAAATAACTTGCTAATATTAGAGCACACCTTTAAGTGGTCACAGTCATTTTAACCAATTCTGCATAAATTGTACAGTTGAATAAAGTAAAAAACCTTGTAAATAGAGATGAGCGCAACTCGAGAAGTTGGATTCAACCCTAAGGGAGTCTGGGAAGGCATAGATTCTTTGCCAGATACCCTTGGGCTGCATCCATTTTCTTTAGCCACTAATATACAAGTGCTCTCACCTCTATTGTAACATCAGAAAAAAATGCTTCTATCTCCACCTATCAATCTCTCTTAGAGTCCTATTAGACGGCCCAATCATAAACTGTACTTACACGGATCAACTATTGGACAGCAAGAGCTTCACAGACATTGTTAGTGATGTCCATGTAGCCCTTGCCTTTAGTGTAAATTAATTAAGTTTTAACTCACCTTACCACTTTCCCTGATGTCCTTGGAGGCCTGCAGCTCTGCCTTTCAGTCTGTACACTGACAGGCTGAGCAGCCGCAGCCTATCACTGGCCATAGCCTGTCTCGGACAGTGATTGGCTTTGTGGCTGTAGCCTGTCATTGCAGAGACCGGGGAAGGCCCAAGGACACCAGGGAACATGGTAAGGTGAGTTAATACTTTAATTTTTTTATACTACAATCATCAATTGTCGGCCGCGCATCGCTATTACACGTAGCAATGCTTGTCCGGAGATTTTAGGTCTGGACCTAAAGAAATAATCAGGCTTTGATCACTCCGTGTAATAGGGCCGTTACTCTCTGTGGGGAAAAAAAAAATAGCTCAGTTCTGTCCTATTTTCACAAGACAAACTTAGCTTACTCTGAGATCAGATTACATGCTGCCTATACATATCTATTACGCAGGGCCCATTCTAGTTATTCTGCTGCCTGAGGTGAAAATTGAAATGGCGTCCCCCTCTTTCTTGTCTGCTTACAGCAGCTTCTGTGCAGGCGTTAATCGGTGGTCGCTTTCACCAGCCGGCCCAGCAAACACTGTTCCCCTGCTTCCAACCACAAATCAGGTTCAGGACCTGTGTGTGTGACGCTTTCACTGCACACTCAGGTCATGAACTTTATTATTCTAAGTGCGGGGGTGGGTTTAACAGGAGGAGAGGAGAGCTCATAGATACTGTAGATAGAGAAGTGACCAGGGGCACCTAAAGTAGCATTTTGTGAGTTGGTCAGCCCTGTCATTTCAGACTGACTTCTCTAAAATGACAGGACCCAGTTGCCACTTAAGGACCTTAGAATCTGCCGCCTGAGGCGAGGTGCTCTCTTTGCCTCATGACAGAAGCGGCCCTGCTTTTGAGAGTGGAGTGAGTAAGTGGATGAGTAGAGGCAAGCAGAGAGCCTGCAAAGGGTTAAACTGCTCTTATTTATTTTATGCATATATCATTTCCATGTATATTTTTATCATTGAGAAAGCTACTGTGTTTCTTGACCTTGTCCATCCCTAGATCTGCGGAATAGTGTCCATCTCAGAATCTGTATACTGTAGTCTGTAAGATATCATCTATGGTCATTTTCATGTTCTATTGTGTTGTATATTCACAGTTTTATGCCTCCTTGCTTCCCTCACTTTACTCCTACAGCATTACTCCCACATGAGTCACATTTAAAATCAAAGTCGCCGCCTATTTCTCCTAGATTGCGAGCTCCTTGAGAAGGTCATTCTTATCTAACGTTCTGCAGTAGGTTGTCATTTTATTCAGAATTGTCTGTTTTTCTTGCACGGGGGAGTGTGCTGACCTTTTCTAAATAAATAATGCTGTAACACATGATTCTTTATTTATGATCAGTAAAGGAAACACATACGTCATAGGATTGCATGTTAGAACGATCTGGTCAGTTCCTGCCTTTTTTATTTGCGCCTTTTCTCCTAAAAAATTACTTTCCCTGCAAATGACAACACCTTTTTCGTCCTAGATCCTATTGTTTAAAGAGGTAGTTTACCCAAATTTTTTTTCTTTCAAATCGACTTGTGTTAAAAAGTGCCATAGTTTTGTCCTTTACTTCTATTAAAAAAAGTTGTCTTCCAGTATTTATAAGCTGCTGTATGTCCTGCAGGAAGTGATATTCTTTTAAGTCTGAAGAGCAGTGAAGGTTTGCGATGAGGATTTGCTACTGCTCCGGACGGTTCCTGATATGGACAGAGGTGGCAGCAGAGAGCACTGTGTCAGACTGGAAAGAATACACCACTTCCTGGGGGACATACAGCAGCTAATAAGTACTGGAAGACTTGAAATTTTTTAATGGAAGTAGATTACAAATCTCTGGTATTTTCTGGCACCAGTCAATTTGAAAGAAACATTTTTTGGGTTTAATGTTTAAAGGAGAAGTCCAGGAAAACTTTTTATCAAAGTATTATATTGGCCCCCAAGTTATACAAATCACCAATATACACTTATTATGGGAAATGCTTATAAAGTGCTTTTTTTCCTGCACTTACAACTGCATCAAGGCTTCACTTCCTGGATAAAATGGTGATGTCACGACCTGACTCCCAGAGCTGTGTGGGCTGTGGAGAGGATGATGGCAGAGGGATGCTCAGTGTCCCTCCAGTGCCCTGTGTCCCTCAGTGTCCCTCTGCCATCATCCTCTCCAGCAGCCACAGCTGGGAGTCGGGTCGTGACATCATTTATCCAGGAAGTGAAGCCTTGATGTAGTAGTAAGTGCATGGAAAAAGCAAGTCATCCAGTACTTATCAGTTGCTGTATGTCCTGCAGAAAGTAGTGTATTCTTTCCAGTCTGCATCACTGTCTCTATTGCAATGGTTGCTTTACAGTCATATGCCTACATGTAAGCTATTTGTGTTAAAGTAGAAGTCCAGCGTTTTCTAAAACCTGGCATCCTGCAGGGGTAGGGGGGAAATTGATCACAAATACTAACTAACGGGGGTTTCCCTGTCACGACCAGGCTGATGGACTGGCCGCTCAGCCAGTCAGTGACTGGAGTGGGACGCCACTCCAGGGCCTTTGGCGTCATAACCTGGGGGGAAATGACTTCCAGCGGGGGTCCCGCAGCTGGAAATAGTGATCAATTTCCCCCCTCCCCCTGCAGGATGCTGGGTTTTAGAAAACACCAGACTTTTCCTTTTAAGTAAAAAAGAAAAAGGTTTCTACATAGGGCTTACACTGCGTTTTGGCTATCCGTTCAACGTACTGTACATAAACGTAAAGGGAAACAGAACTGATGGTAAAAACGGATGCTGTTGTATGCCATACTGCATGATCAGTTTTCCATTGACTTAAACTATAAAGAAAGCAGATTGAAATTGGCTCTTCTTTTTTTCTTTTTTTTTTACATACACAAAGAATTGGTTAAACACGTTTTTCTGTTATTGAAACAGGTACAGTGAGGCGGATACAAAAAAAATACAATGTCTCTTCCCGGGATCCCCTTCCTTAGTTATCTGAGCCCTCTCTTGCCCAGTGGAGAAGACCTTAGTCTAAGTGAAATGGTTACGTAGTGTAATACGCGACTGGCAAGGAAGGCTGGGCTCAGGCCTGTGCTGTGTGCTGGGCTCCCTGCCCATAGATAAAGGAAAGCCAAGAAATGAGAGCAGAACAATGATTCAGTTATTACAACCACAGCAACAGAAGGAAAACATTATACCGCTGCACTAACCGGTGCTCCCAAGGGGCTTCCAGGTTTTGTGAAAATCCCAGAGAACTGCAGGCAATGCGATCAGAGCTCTTTATTACTCTGCTACACATTGTTGTATACATGCACACACATCTACAATAGCGTTATAATGTACCAAGCCAAGAGTCGATACTTGGGAAAGAAGGCTGGCACCTCTGCGGCACAGCTCATATTTAGTTCGAGGCACCCGCCTAATACATGAGTACTTTACGCTTATTCTCCTCTTTAAGTTGGCAGAAAGGGTCTTGAAAGAAGAAAGTGTGTAGTAGTTGTTTATTCAGCTAAAGTAATAAAAAAAGGTTTTTCAAGGATTCTTTAATGTCCCTTCCCAGCCCTCCCCTTTTACCATTGGGTCATATTACATCCCAGAATAGCAAATCTGTAGGCACAGACCCCCCCAAACTGCCAGTATTTTTGCATTGCCAGCTATGATCCTTGTCTAGTCCCACTTCTCTCCTGTTGCAGGTATTTGCATTAAACAGTTTTTATTTCAGCGGCGGGGTGTAAGAGGTGGGACCTAGAGCATCCATATCATAGACCTGCAGTGCCTAGGCCCGCCCTCTTTGCCACACCCCTGGTGGGATGGATTATCGTGAGCCGCTAAAGAAGAGAGAGGTGTTTTAGGCCTAAGGCACAGATGTTCTAGACTCCACCTCTTTGACACTGTGACGCAGGAACAAAAGTACCAGCAATAGAATAGAAACGGACCGGACATGAAGCAACGTTACCAGTGGTTTGGGGGGGGGGGGGGGGCATCCGTGCCTACAGGTTTTCTTTTAAAGAGTTCCATCACCACCAAAATGTTACTGGTTAAAAATTGCAGATCACAGTGCAGAAAAAAAAAAACCTTTCTTACTCATTCAGATAGGAGCAGTTTCTTCACAGATGCATGAGAAAGGAGGATGCACATACATCAGCCTGTGAGCTATGTGTTATGATTACAGATGAGCAAACCTCAAGCATGCTCGAGTCCATCCGAACCCGAACTTTCGGCATTTGATTAGCGGGGGCTGCTGAACTTGGATAAAGCCCTAAGGCTATGTGGAAAACATGGATACAGCCAATGACTATATCCATGTTTTCCAGACAACCTTAGAGCTTTATCCAAGTTCAGCAGCCCCAGCTAATCAAATACCGAGTCCGGTTCGCTCATCTCTAGTTATGATATACCAATAATTAAATGGCAACATGATGAAGCTTTGTGAGTTTGTGTCTTCTCTCAATAGAGTGCCACATCTGTGAAGAAACTGATACAATATAAGGTAATATCGTATAAGGTCGTGTAATCGGTGATTTTGGCCACACTTTTTCCTTTCAATAGACTGTTGTGAGCACAGACCTGTTGAGTCTGGATAGTGTGGAATTGGAGTTTGTTTGCTAAGTGCGGTGTTGTTTTTTGAAGCTTACACATTTAGGTTACATCCCATTGAATTCCTATTCTATTCTGCACTTTTGGTTTCTATTAATGTGAAATCCCTGGTACCTTCTGGCAGGGAGGGGACATGAGCCAATCTCCAGTACGTTTAGCATGTCACATTAGCCTGTTATCCAAGAACATTAGTGAGAATGGCTGCAGCATTCGACACAACCCTCATAAAATCCATTAGGATGGAAGAAGTTGTAAATGTTAGTGTTTCATCCACTTTGTGTGAAGTCATTACATAGCAGAGCTGCTGCAGTTTACAGTACAAACGCCAGCACTTTGCACGGGCAAATCCTTAAGAGATGAGTAATGTAGCAGGCCGCTCTCCACACCTCCGAGCAAATTCTGAATATTTTAGATGCATTCCTTTTGTCTCCTCTAAAACATGCCTAACATTAACCCATCGCTTTACAGATTCTTAAACTCTGAATGTTTTTTTTCCCCTCCCCTAATTTTTATTTTTTATTTTTTTTTAATGTTTATTGTTTAATTTAAAAGGGAGATGAGGGTTAACTGACTAATTTGTTGGGGGTCCTACCACTGGGGCCTCCTACAATCTTGAAAACATGAATCAAGTGTGTTGTTAAAATGGAACAGAAACAGCCATATCCTTTACTGGGCTGTCTGAGGCTCCCATAGGGAGTGGAGCAGGAAGCACATGTGCCACCCATCACCTGGTCCTGTCTCACTCTCCCTCCCTTCTGAGACACCTCATCTGTAACTCTGCCCAACCCTGACATTATACAGTTATCACATGACCAAAGGCAGGGAAACAACACCCTCTCCTGAGCAGGGGCGTAGCTAGGAGTAATGGGGCCCCATGAAACCTTGAATGGGGTGGAGAGCAGAGGGAGAGCAGAGGGAGAGCTGGGGGGGGGGGGGGGGCGAATGGGCAGAGGAAGAGCTGGCGTGGCTGCAGAGGGAGAGCTGGGGTGGGTGCAGAGGGAGAGCTGGGGTGGGGGTGGGTGCAGAGGGAGAGCTGGGGTGGGTGCAGAGGGAGAGCTGGGGTGGGTGCAGAGGGAGAGCTGGGGTGGGTGCAGAGGGAGAGGTGGGGGCTGGGGCAGAGGGAGAGCTGGGGTGGGGGTGGGTGCAGAGGGAGGGCTGGGGCAGAGGTGAGGTGGGGTGGGGCAAAAGGAGAGGTGGGGTGGGTGCAGAGGGAGAGCTGGGGTGGGTGCAGAGGGAAAGATGGGATGGGGCAGAGGGAGAGCTGGGGTGGGGGTTGGTGCAGAGGGAGAGCTGGGGTGGGGGTGGGTGCAGAGGGAGAGCTGGGGGCTGAGGGAGAGGGAGAGCTGGGGTGGGGGCTGGGGCAGAGGGAGAGCTGGGGTGGGGGCTGGGGCAGAGAGGGAGGTGGGGTGGGGGCTGGGGCAGAGGGAGAGCTGGGGTGGGGGCAGAGGGAGAGGTGGGGTGGGGGCTGGGGTGGGGGCTGGGGCAGAGGGAAAGCTGGGGTGGGGTGGGTGCAGAGGGAGAGCTGGGGTGGGGTGGGTGCAGAGGGAGAGCTGGGGTGGGGTGGGTGCAGAGGGACAGGTAGGGGCTGGGGTAGAGGAAGAGCTGGGGTGGGGGCTGGAGCAGAGGGAGAGCTGGGGGGGGGGGGGTGACTGGGGCAGAGGGAGAGCTGGGAAGGAGACTGGAGCAGGCTGGGCAGAGGGACCGGCCCGGGCACAAACCTGGCATCTCCTCCCTGAGAACACAGACTCCCCTCCTGGTCTTGTGCACATGCACCGGAGGTAGCCGCTGAAGGAGCTACGTTCGGTGCTGGAGTTGCAGTTGCTGGAGATGAACAGCAGGATAGAGGGGTGCAGTGCAGACCCCCGATCCCGCTGTAAATCTCCATCAACTGCAACTCCAGCACCGAACGTAGCTCCTTCAGCGGCTGCCGCCTCCTCCTCCTCCGGACACCTGGGACCTCCGGTACACGAGATCAGGAGGGGAGCCGTTGTACCGGGCTAAAGGCAGACTGTTATGGAGGAAAGCTGCTGGTCGGGTCGGGTGAGGTGACGTGTAATGCGCGGGAGGGACGGCTGCACGCGCGATCGCGATGTCACACTGCAAGCTGTCCCACTCGCGGGGGGGGGGGGGGGGGGGGGGGCGACGCCGAACAATTAGGGTGCCTTCACACATATCGCATCGCTGCAGATTTTCATTAAACTCACAGCGTGAAATCTGTTGTGATACTTCATGTATGAAACTGGCCTTAGAAAGATAGATACTGTGTTTACTTACTGTGCAAAGTAGAAGCAGATCACATTGGTGGTGGGCACTACAAGACGGGTGGGTACCCAGCAGTTGGTTCTGAAGTGCAGTGCATTCTCGGAGATTCAGTTTCCTGGCTGAGTGTCATGATATAAAACTGGGATTGTTTGTAAAAGTTTGAATCTAGGAGTAGGAGCAGCGTAGACAAGTGGGAAAGGTGTCAAACAACCGGTGGGGGATCGGTGAGTGCACTTATATGCTTTTTGTGCATTTTATTTTTTTTATGAGATACCTAGAGTTGCCCCTATCCACTGTATGGGGAATAACTGATAATATGATCGTCTGGTTCTGACCAGTAGGACCCCCATCAGTCCTAAGAATGGAGGACAGATGTCCCTCAAAACTTTTTAGGCCATTGAGGTTTGTCTGGTGTGATTTACTTATTTCCAAGAGCTACAATTCTGAAAGCTAGAATTGTCAGCGTTAGCACTTCCTGTGTCTCGGAGGGTAAGGAGATCTAGATTATTATATTGCTCCACTGGGGCAGCAGCTGATGAGAACGATTAAGGATTCTCTGTTAAGTGCTGTGTAATATAGAGCTGTCATGTCAAGAAGGAATAACTATGGCACCTCTTTTTGATTTTCATAGCGGCCAAGGTGCAGATGGATGGCAATAACCTCAGCTAAGGTGCAGGTGGATGGCAGTAATATAGTTGCTGTATAGCAGTTTCACTTGACCAGTATGTGTGTGTGTGTGTGTGTGTGTGTGTGTTAAAGGGGTTATCCAGCGCTACAAAAACATGGCCACTTTTTCCCCTACTGTTGTCTCCAGTTTAGGTGTGGTTTGCAATTAAGCTCCATTTACTTCAATGGAACTGAGTTTCAAAACCCCACCCAAACTGGAGATAACAGTAGGGGGAAAGTGGCCATGTTTTTGTAGCGCTGTATAACCCCTTTACGTATATGTTTGGAGACATTCATTGGTCATCATGTTTTATAAGATATGCAGACCCCACTCTCGAGGTGTTGTGAGATTGTTGGCCTTTGAGTACTGGGCTTAGCCAATCCCACAGGGAGCTCCAATGTGGTAAGCGTGCCTGTGGTTAGTACTGTGCGTTGCTCAACCACGTAGTAAAGCGATCAAAACAAAGGGTCTTGTTCAGGGACAAAAAAAAAACATTGTCTTGTGTAATGCCAGAAATATACACACCCTGATGGAGATGAACACAGAACAGAAATGAAAGAAAATGCAGTATCCTCTTTGAGATCATAAAAAATAAAATACCATCAAAATCCATGGTGTGAAAAGGGGACCAAGACCCTAGATAAAACACTCTTAGGCTATGTTCACACAACGTATATTTTTGTGAAACCACAGCCATTTATCTGGAAATATTTGTGCTATTGCTGCCTAGGAATGCCGTCTGGAGCGTATACACATAGTATATGCTCCGGCCGGCATCCCTTACGCCGCCGCAAACAACTGACATGTCCGTTTTCTGCAGTCGCTATTCATTGAATAGCGGCCACAGAAAACCCTGTCAGTGCACACTATGGAGCGAGCGGCTCGGGCCACTAGCTCCATAGTGTGCTCTGGGGAGTTCTGATGCGGGCACGCACGGATGCGCCCGCATCAGAACCCTGCAGCTGCAAAGATCATCCGGGATGGTCTCTTACTGTGTGTGCACATAGCCTTATGGTGTGGTGCTCCTGGGCTTAACTGTGTCTATTTCTCACTATTATAATAAAATTGATGCATGTTTTGTAGGTTACTTTGAGGAGTATTTGTAGATAGACTATCCGCAGAAATTGTGTTCTAGGCCTTATTCACATGTATGTCAATTTACCTAAGGAGCTTCCTAGAAGTGCCCTCTTCCTTTGCTCCCCCTAGGCTCTCTTCAGAGAGGTGGTACTGCCACCTGACATATATCTTTGTTGGCTGCCGGCACTACCACTGCTCTCAAGGAAGCTTGAGCGAGGAAGATTGATGTTCTGCCTGTCCATATATATATAGACACTTACATCAGCGGAGTTTCCCAAGGGCAAGGTATCTTACGGTATGTCTTTTTATCATGGTAGCCTTATGTCAGAGGTATATGTCTGCTGTAGAAGTAAGTTAGGCTGCTCCGAGTCTATTGAACCTGCCATTGATTAGTTTAGTCTGGAAAAGTAGTTATGCTTTCATATTGTCCTGGAAAGACGCTGCGGGTATGTCTGCTCTTTTTATGGTGTTTATTGTGTTCTGTGTGATCTTAATAAAGAGGAATTGTCTTCTTACATTGTACTTGTTGTTTTTATTTTCACTGTGTAACATCCACATAGTAGGCCAAACTTGAAAGAACCCAAACCCCAAATGCCCATGAAAGAATTGTTGTGGAACATCTTTTCTTTTAGTGATGTGGTGTGCTATATCTATCCATATATCTTTCACAGCAATCCCCATAGGGTTCTGTTGGGCATTGGACACCCTTCAGGATTTTTCCTGAAGGTTATCCATGCTGGAAAATGTAGAACACCTGGCACGGATGCCCTATAGAAGCTATGTTCTGTGGGAACATCCGAAATTCCGGACAACTCTTGATGCACATCCGGAAACTATGCGGAATTTTAGATACACTGCTTGCCAGCCTGGGCCAGCGCCAGCACATGGGCAAGTACAGCTGGATGCTGTGCCTGGCCCTCTAAATGTTTCAGCTTCTAATCAGGAGCGCATACATTTAAACGGGGAGCTGTTTTTGATAGGGAAATTGGCTCCTGGCCCTGTCACTCTCTCTTCTGGCTGGAGGCAGCATTAAACCCAAAGAGACCGCCCCTCCCTACCCCTCGAGCACTGCTACCTATAAGTGACATCACTCATGCGCTCACAGAGCAGGCAGGCAGAGGAAGAAGCCAGAGAAGGTCACCACTGCAGATAGGTATGGCTCTTTTTTTTTAACTTCAGTTTTTATGGTCAGAAAATAGTGATGGTTTCCTGAAGCCTCCCGAAAGGCTTCCTAATGTGTTTCCTGCCCCTAAAAATGGCCACAGACGTGTGCATGTGGCCTCAATAACAAACTGGAGGTTACCAATTGGGGGCATGTCAGTTCAGCATCTGGCTTTGTCAGCTCTGATTGGATCATATCAGTGTAGGGACCCCCCTATCTCACCAGCAATGGCTACGGAATCATTCAATTCCAGTAAGAAAAACTGAGGAACAGCACAACAGATATGTGATCCAGAATTGTGTTTTCATGGGCATTGCATGTATTCAGGGAGTGGTGACTGGTCCTCCTTAAAGGGGTAGTGCGGTGGTAAACAATTATTCACAGAATAACACACATTACAAAGTTATACAACTTTGTAATGTATGTTATGTCTGTGAATGGCCCCCTTCCCCATACCTGTCATGTGCCGACTCGTCTCCGATCTTCAGTCTGCGATGTCGTCTTCGGACGGCCCGGCCGAATCCCTCCGAGCGTCCTGAGTGCCGGCCGCCCTCTTCAGCGTCATCAGATGCTCAGCCGCGATTGGCTGAGCACAGTTATGCTCAGCCAATCACGGCTGAGCAGCCGATGAGGCGGCAGAGGGCGGCCGGCACTCAGGACGGACGGAGGGATTCGGCTGAAGACGACATCGCTGACTGAAGATCGGAGACGAGTCGCACGTGACAGGTATGTATAGCGCGTATACAAAAATGTAACGGGGTATGATCTGTTGTACCAACCCCTCACCAGCGCTGCACTGCAATGCTGCTAAAACGTCCAAAGTGAACACCCGTAGGTTCACTACAGTATAATAATACCAGAGGATACAAAAAAGGGGGGGAGACGTTCAGCGCAAAAATTGGATTCCCCAATATTCCTACTGACAACAGTGATATAACATTGCGAGTATAGAAGAGAAGAGGTATAGTGTTGAATGTTAAATGATGCTAACTTGTGCTAAATGAATGTTGCCTACAACCGGAGTGTGAGTGATACACATAAATAGTGAGAGGTTAATGAGTTGATGAGTTCTGTTACCTGTTAGTAGGCGATGGTTGTTCTTTGTAGTGCTATCCGTAATGCCGATTGTATATACCGGCCGGTGGCGCTACTCCGCAGTGAACTACGCTAACAGTTCAGTTCAAAATTACCCGGGAGGTTTAGTGACGTCACTTTTGCTACGGGTGCTCAGTTGAGACAAAATTGATCAACGCGTTTCGGCAACAGTTCTGGTTGCCCTCGTCAGGATTCCATTTTGGAAAAAAAAACGGATGCGTTTTTTTTTTTTTTTTTAATGGACACAAAAATAGTGTTGACTAAGTTTTTCTGTCAGTTAAAAGTAACCAATTAAAAACGGATACGTTGAACGGATTGCAAAAACGCAGTGTGAACCCAGCCTTAGGCTTCACTATAGGAATCAATAACCACCTGCAAATTAATCTTACAATCTGAAGTGAAAAAAAAAAAATAATAATACACCATCCAAAAAAATGTTTAAAGAAAATAGGTCTATGAAAATGTCATGTGTATTTGCCAAAACCATGTTTTAAACCCTAACATAACATGAACAATAAAGAATAGTATATTTATTAAAGGGGTAGTGCGGCGGTAAACAATTATTCACAGAATAACACACATTACAAAGTTATACAACTTTGTAATGTATGTTATGTCTGTGAATGGCCCCCTTCCCCGTGTCCCCCCCCCCCCCCCCCCCCCCACCCCACCCCACCCGTGTACCCGGAAGTGTAGTGCGCTATACATACCTGTCACGTGCCGACTCGTCTCCGATCTTCAGTCAGCCATGTCGTCTTCAGTCGAATCCCTCTGTCCGTCCTGAGTGCCGGCCGCCCTCTGCTGCGTCATCGGCTGCTCAGCCGCGATTGGCTGAGCATAACTGTGCTCAGCCAATCGCGGCTGAGCATCTGATGACGCTGAAGAGGGCGGCCGGCACTCAGGATGCTCGTAGGGATTCGGCCCGGCCGCCCGAAGACGACATCGCAGACTGAAGATCGGAGACGAGTCGGCACGTGACAGGTATGTATAGCGCACCACACTTCCGGGTACACGGGTGGGGGTGGTGGGACACGGGGAAGGGGGCCATTCACAGACATAACATACATTACAAAGTTGTATAACTTTGTAATGTGTGTTATTCTGTGAATAATTGTTTACCGCCGCACTACCCCTTTAATAAATATACTATTCTTTATTGTTCATGTTATGTTAGGGTTTAAAACATGGTTTTGGCAAATACACATGACATTTTCATAGACCTATTTTCTTTAAACATTTTTTTGGATGGTGTATTATTATTTTTTTTTTTTTCACTTCAGATTGTAAGATTAATTTGCAGGTGGTTATTGATTCCTATAGTGAAGCCTAAGGCTGGGTTCACGCTGCGTTTTTGCTATCCGTTTTTAATTGGTTACTTTTAACTGACAGAAAAACGTAGTCAACACTATTTTTGTGCTCATTAAAAAAAAAAAACGCATCCGTTTTTTTTTTTTTTTCAAAATGGAAGTCAATGGAAAAACGGATGAAACACAATTGCATCTGTTTTTTTGTATTTTTTGTCCATAAAGCATATACGTTAAACGGATTGCAAAAACGCAGTGTGAACTCAGCCCAAGGGAAAGCTCCTAAAAATACACCCTACCTACAGCGTGACACATCTTGATGATATAATGTTTGAAATGACCTTTACTTTGTTTCTTCTAAGAATTGACAAATTGAAATTCATTGTAAACTTGTATCATTAGGGTGCCTGACCTGTCTGTCTGTGAGATGTAGCGCGGAGGTGAACGGGATGCCTGGCTTTCTATCTATAATTACACGTTCTGCTCCGTTCCTGACGTTGTCCTTATATGACTGCACAGTGTTCTTTTAGCTTTCTATGTATAGTCAAGTTCTTTCCATGAAATGAAAAGGGTACTGCATGTCTCCACAACTGCGTGTGCCTTCTGCAGATGCCCAATGCTGGATCCCTCAATGTAATAGGCTGGCAGGGCCAAACCTGGTATAGATTTCTCAGAATATTGGAAGTAAATGTGGGCTTTGTTAGCAGGAAAATCTCCATCTGCCATCTTTTTTTTTTGCATAATAGCAGATATAGATATCCTAGTAAACAGCATTAAAATGATGGAATTGCTTTTATACAGTCTCATTATTTACAAAAAAGGCAAAAACAAAAAATTAAATGACAATTTATATTTACCATAAACTGGTGCAGATCTACAACACACCTGTAGAAAACTAGTTCTTATTTCAAGGGTTACCCAACCGAAAATGTCTTTCTTTTAAATCACCTGGTGTCAGAAAGTGCCAGAGGTTTGTAATTTACTTCTATTAAAAAGATCTCCAGTCCTGCAGAAAGTGCTGTATTTTTTTCAGTCTGACCCAGTGCTCTCTGCTGCCACCTCTGTCCATGTCAGGAACTGTCCAGAGCAGCACCAAATGCCCAGACCTCTCCAGAAAACCTCTCCAACTCTCCAGACTGAAAAGAATACACCAATTCCTGCAGGACATACAGCAGAAGACTTGAGATTTTTAAAGGAGAAGCTGGGGCAGGGGGGAATATTGATAACCAGTATGAGCTTACCTCTCCCTGTGCCCACGGAGAGCAGCGAAACCGGCCTGGGTCCCTCGTCTGAATCTTTGGGGTGTACACGTCACAACCTAGCTAATGGCCTAGCCACTCAGCCATTCAGGGACTAGGGCAGGACGCTGCTCCAGTCACTGATTGGCTAAGCGGTCAAAGTCCATCAGCCGGGACAGGCATTTTCCCCCCCCCCGAGTCTTGACGTCATCACAACTTGGGGGGGGGGAATGCTTTCTGGCGGGAGTCCCGAGGCCAGTACCACCGCTCACTGTGGGCACAGGGAAAGGAGAATGCCTACTCATTATCAAATTACCCCCCGCTGGCTGACAGAGTTTTAAACTCCCCAGACTTCTCTTTTAACAGAAAGGAATTACAAATATATGTCTCTTTTTGTCACTAGTTGTTTTAAAATAATTTTTTTCTGGGGTTCCTCTTTAATTTAAAAAAAAAAAATTCCCTTGTGTTTTGCGTAAAACTTTTAGAGCATTGTGCAAAAATGTGCCAATTTTTTTTTTTAAATGGTTTTCTGGTAAAAGTGTGAATAAAATTCCTGCATTGTGTAGCCTTAGGTTCGGTGGCTCGGTGCCTTTTTACATAGCAGCCAAGTGAAAGTTTAGTAGGAAAACTCGTTCCCAATATTTGGCCCATGTAAAAGGCCAGTGATCAGCTGACAAATGAGAAAACGTGTTCGTCAGGTGGTCGTGTTTTTTTTTTTTTTTTTTTGTGTCACCAGTAAATGGTTATTTGCCCCACATCACCCTATGAATTCACCCTCATAGGGCCAGGCAGTTTTTTTCTCACTCAGAGCACCATGCAGCCAGCAGTCTCTACAGCCTTGTGTCTATGCAGCTGGGGAAATTACCTCAGACATGCCTTTGCCTCCAGAAGCCGGAACAAAAATGGCTTCCCTACTAAGGTGCTGTGATGGACAGGGGGAGAGGCTTCAGATTTCCAATCAAAATATGGTATGTTCTTTGAGCTGTGGACCCTCTGAGGCTCGTGTGTACTGCTCCTTTAAGAAGTGCATTACTATCTTGTGGCCCGTTAAAAATGTTGATTCATGCTAAGGAAAAGCTTCGCCTTGGCGTATTGGAATAACACTGCTCACAAAGGCTTATTTACTCACATAGCCCAAGCCCTTTTCCCACAATGTATGCCTGCAGGACACAAGGAGAGCGGCGCTCGGGAAGAGGGAATATTGCAGTTTTTCGTTTGCAGTAAAACAAATGAAAGATGATCTTAACTTGGCAATGGAAACATGACTGGAATTTGATGTGTGCAGAGTTTTCTGTGGGAAAGCGCTCCTGCTATTGCTGTTCCCATGACATATTTGCATATAGTCAGCGGGCCCTTTCTTGTGTGGCTTCACTTGGTAAACCAGGCCTCATTACGCTTCCCATTGTTATTCTCTCTCTACCTGCTGGAATATAATTGGTTTCTGTATTACGTGTTGGAGTTATTTTACCTTACCTGTGTCTATATAGACGACTTTTGGGCTTAACCCCTTACTGACCTAAGATCCGTCACTAGCAAGTGCTGTGTACTGCATAGTGGTAGCTCTGTCTCTCACATAGATCTTGTGGGTATTGCCACTATGCCCTTGTGATTGGTGCTGAAGCGCTGTAGCTATACATTGAAGCCAAAATGTGACACCACACACTGATTCTGAAGGGTTTTCTAATCCTGGATAACCCCTTTAAGAGAACCTATACTGGAGTAAGATTCAGCAAAGTTATTAGGAGGCAGCTCCCTCTTATGGTGCGTTTACACAGAGAGATTTATCTGACAGATTTTTAAAGCCAAAGCCAGAAACAGACTATAAACAGAGAACAGGTCATAAAGGAAAGACTATGATTTCTCCTCTTTTCAAATCCATTCCTGGTTTTGGCTTCAATAATCTGTCTGTGTAAACGCGCCATTAGACAGGTTGTCTGACCATTAACACAGGCTAGAAGGTAAGTGTATAATTGAAGTGGGACCAACTGCTGGGACCCCCACAGTCTAGATAATGGGGTCCCAAATCTCCTGTCTTGCATAGTGCCACTCCATCCATCTCTGGCATCTCTCATATACAATGAATACAGCATCAGTACACATGCTGATGGTAGAGTTGGGACAATTCTAGAAATCATAAGGGTCCCCTCCCAATCATACTAAATACCTATCATTCGGATAGGGGGTGAGTGTTAAAGGGGTATTGCGCAAACAAATAGTTTTCTTTATATTTAAAATCTTTTTCTATTATTTGTTCACCATCTTTAAAACCATCCACAATCTTTAAAACCTTCCCTTCTCCATGGGTCGTCGCGGTCCAAAAGAACTAGAATAATTTAAATAAACATTCTGGCTATATCCCTTCTCTACTTCTCAAACCTTCTGTGTAGTTATCCTGCCTGTCTCCATCCTGCTATGCCCCCCAGGTGCCATCCACTTTTTATTTGTAGCCTTGCCACAAACAGATGCTTACTCTCGTCCTCTTACTTTTACTGCTCCTAATCTCTGTATCGTCTCAAAGTATCATCAGGCTGGTGAAATACTGTAGGTAAACTCATTCCTAGTTCCTCTATTTCCTTTTTAAACAAATGGGTTTTTTTTTCAAAAAACTGTCTTTAGAAAGTTCTGCAGATTTGTAAATTGCTCGTATTTAAAAATCCCAAGTACTTATCAGCTGCTGTATGCCCTGCAGGAAGTGATGTATGCGTTCCAATCTGACACAGTGCTCTCTGCTGCCACCTCTGTCCATGGCAGGAACTGTCCAGAGCAGGAGAGGTTTCCTTTAAGGATTTGCTACTGCTCTGGACAGTTCCTGTCATGGACGGAGGTGGCAGCAGAGAGCACTGTGTCAGACTGAAGAGGCTACACCACTTCCTGCAGGGCATACAGCAGCTAACTACTGGGAATTTAAAAATAAAAGTAATTTATAGAGCTTAGCAAACCTTGACCACACTTGGGTTTTTCCAAACCCAAATGTGCGGCATTTGATTATCGGGGACTGAAGAAGTTGTATGCGGCCTATCCATGTTATCCAGGACTCCTTAAAGGCTGCGTCCAACCTCTTCATTCACCGATAATCAAATGCACGACTTTGGACGAGGGTCACTCTTATCTAGTTATACAACGTATAAATCCGTATAACTTTTTTGCACCAATTGATCTAAAGAACAAATTCTCTCCGGAGTACCCCTTTATTGTTTATGCAGCCGTTTTTATCAATAGATCACCGCAGCGCTCATCACAAATGGCAACTTATGGCGGCTATGAGCAGGCAAAGAGCTCAGCTACAGTATAAACCAATTTCTGGCAAAAATAGTATGACGCCCTCACCGACTTTAACTAAGATGACACAGCAGAACGTATCTCTGAAGAGTTTAGGGAACGTGTAGGGTCCAAGATGCAACTATTTCTAATTTGTACCATATTTGAATTTCACTTTAATTCCTGTTTCTTTGAAATCTATCTCGTGGATCGGAATTACTGAGAATTGTGTCGCTCTTGCATGAGTTGGGAAACTAAACTCTTGTATACATGCTGTCATTTCATGCTAGATTAGGGAAGTCATTGGGGTCTGAATCCTTTGCATTTGTATTGCCTGCTGTCACGTCCAAAGTAAAGGCCTCATGGATGCTACTTTTTTTCTCTCTGTGAAATGGTAGCGTCAGTCTGAATTGGTGGCAGTAGTTTTCTTCTAAGACTAGGTTCACATTTGCATTATTGTTTTCTGTTTTGTTCCTTCGTAGGAGCAGAACCAACAGCACCCAGCGGTCACCAAAGGGGTTATCCAGTGCCACAAAAACATGGCCACTTTCTTGCAAAGACAGCACCACTCTTGTCTCCAGTTCATATATATATATATATATATATATATATATATATATATATATATATACACACGTATTTTTATATATATATATATATATATATATATATATATACACACACACTCACCGGCCACTTTATTAGGTACACCTGTCCAACTGCACGTTACCACTTAATTTCTAATCAGCCAATCACATGGCGGCAACTCAGTGCATTTAGGCATGTAGACATGGTCAATACAATCTCCTGCAGTTCAAACCGAGCATCAGTATGGGGAAGAAAGGTGATTTGAGTGCCTTTGAACATGGCATGGTTGTTGGTGCCAGAAGGGCTGTTCTGAGTATTTCAGAAACTGCTGATCTACTGGGATTTTCACGCACAACCATCTCTAGGGTTTACAGAGAATGGTCCGAAAAAGAAAAAACATCCAGTGAGCGGCAGTTCTGTGGGCGGAAATGCCTTGTTGATGCCAGAGGTCAGAGGAGAATAGGCAGACTGGTTCGAGCTAATAGAAAGGTAACAGTGACTCAAATAGCCAACCGTTACAACCAAGGTAGGCAGAAGAGCATCTCTGAACGCACAGTACGTCGAACTTTGAGGCAGATGGGCTACAGCAGCAGAAGACCACACCGGGTGCCACTCCTTTCAGCTAAGAACAGGAAACTGAGGCTACAATTTGCACAAGCTCATCGAAATTGGACAGTAGAAGATTGGAAAAACGTTGCCTGGTCTGATGAGTCTCGATTTCTGCTGCAACATTCGGATGGTAGGGTCAGAATTTGGCGTCAACAACATGAAAGCATGGATCCATCCTGCCTTGTATCAACGGTTCAGGCTGGTGGTGGTGGTGTCATGGTGTGGGGAATATTTTCTTGGCACTCTTTGGGCTCCTTGGTACCAATTGAGCATCGTTGCAACGCCACAGCCTACCTGAGTATTGTTGCTAACCATGTCCATCCCTTTATGACCACAATGTACCCAACATCTGATGGCTACTTTCAGCAGGATAATGCGCCATGTCATAAAGCTAGAATCATCTCAGACTGGTTTCTTGAACATGACAATGAGTTCACTGTACTCCAATGGCCTCCACAGTCACCAGATCTCAATCCAATAGAGCATCTTTGGGATGTGGTGGAACGGGAGATTCTCATCATGGATGTGCAGCCGACAAATCTGCGGCAACTGTGTGATGCCATCATGTCAATATGGACCAAAATCTCTGAGGAAGCTTCCAGCACCTTGTTGTATCTATGCCAAGAAGAATTGGGGCAGTTCTGAAGGCAAAAGGGGTCCAACCCGTTACTAGCATGGTGTACCTAATAAAGTGGCCGGTGAGTATATGTATATATATATATATATATATATATATATATATATATATATATATATATATATATATATTTATATATATATAAATATGTGTATGTTCTGTGTCAGGTCTGTGTCATTCTTGTGCCCTCATCTCTTCCTGACTGTGGTGATGGCCATTTACTACGGAAGTGACACATTAATGGTAATTGTAAGCTGGATTGTCATTTTACAGCAGGTAGATGAGAAGGAATTGCAGGAAAGTCTCCTCTAGCATGCATTATTAATCATAGCCTATCAGTTTAATGGATCTGGTCATTGCTGGGGACTTTTAGGGACATGTTGCGTTGTCTAATGATGTGAATTGTAAGCTCTATGGGGTTTTAGTGGTAAAAGTTAAAAAGCAGATTTACCTTATTTAAAGTATATTACCCCTTCTGACTCCCTGAGGAGTAAACTGTGGAAGCGACTGGCTTACTAGGAGGTGCTCCGAGGTATTAGGGTGGCTGCTTAAAATGCTATCAGCTGCCACTATACATGAAGAAGAGTTTTGGGGCTGTGTAAACTATATCTGGCATTCAGCTTGGAACAAGACAACCTGTCTGTATGTCCTTTGGTCGTCTATGGGCATCTTAGAGGAAGGGGGGGGGGCCGTCCTTGGGCTGAAGTGCCAAATCGCTATACTAGGTTTGTGTTATAAGTCCATGATCTACAACATGGCCGCCGCTGTTAGAAACCTTAATGTAGCGATATTGTGATCACTGTGGAAGACTATATCCATTGGAGTACGGAGTATATACCGGAAGTTATCTCATGTCCATCTTTGATATTGGACAAAAGTAGTCTATTGCCAGCGTCTGTGTATTTATAGGGGAGAAGGGTTCCTTCACCTCTGAGACCTAAGTATATGTGTTTCGTCTTGTATTTGCATGATTACTTTAGCTTGTATATAGTGTTAGAAGCCGCGCAACCGGAAGTGACGTACTTGACCCACATGAAGCCGGATGGAGGCTTCCATATTGCCAGGCTTCTTTTTGCACATGCGCAGCCGCGGTCGCCATCTTGCTCCTTCTTGCAAGTTCATAATGTAATCAATATGCCAGGTACATGTATTATTTGATTAATCATCTATCATTGACTGTGTATAAATAGGATCCCTATATGACACTCCCTACCTCTGACGAAGTTCCTGGTGGACGTAACTCGTAGGGCATCATGGGTCACCCCAATTTTCCATCCCTTCCCATGCACATGGTGATATGAATTTATCAGCTCTTATACATACATATATATTTTTGTGTTGCACCTTCTTTTGGAAATAGGATGATGATTTCTCTCTGTGATTGCACTTTTGAGCCATAGTACTTTATATTTATAGTTGTTAATTTCTTTTGTGCTTCTTGGTATTTATTTATTTGGGAAGGTTTGGTTTATATTTATAATTGGGTTGTAGACCTGGGGGGTTCACCTTATATTGTCTGGTATTCCCATGTTGTTCGTTGGTTTGTATTTGTTTCTAATCATGTATAGGGATTCTAGTCTCATTGTTGTTGTGTTATATCATTGATGTTTGTTTAATAAAGGTATATTGAATTTTCATTATGAGGGTGTGCGCCTGTTTTGCTTTATACCTATCCCTTTGTTCTCTAAGATTGGGGCTGAAGTGCCAAACGGCTACTACTCCGGTAGGATTGGTCCAGACATTTATGATATGGTTTCCAGTCTATAAAGAAGAATCTAGGCTCCTACATTTGCCCTGAGCTTCAATTGCAGAGATCATTTGTGGCTTACCAGGACAGTTTAGGAATTATGGTAGTTCTGTCTTATTGAGAACACCCACCCTTAGGTCTCATTCACACATTCCGTAAATGTATCCGTGATTGCAAATCCGCAATTACAGACAAATTTAGGGCACATTGATTTCTATTGGGCTATTTGAACTGTCTGTACTTTCACTGATTTGCAATCTGTCCTAGTGCTGACCGTACCTATGGCGCGGATTCACCCATAGAGGTCTATGGGAGCATCTGTAAATGTTACAGAATTGTTACAGAGTATATATTTATATGGGGAGAGATAGCTGATAGTGTGTCAGCAATGTGTTCCATATTGCTGCTGTTAAATGCGCTGAGAATTTTGCTGCATATTGAATTGACCGTGACATGTGACTTATTGTCGCTGGTTAGCCCTGTTTAATGTGGCTAATCTGCGTCCATGACTGCTAATGCAGCCATACTTGTTGCATCAAAGGAAAAAATTTCCAGAGGAAAAAGACGCACACATTCTCTTGGGTGCTGCATTTATGGCTGAATTACATTATACTGTAGTATTACATCTACCACACATCTGCCTTAGGAGTAACAAGTAACAGTTTTGTATGTAACGATAGGTATTCTTCATAAATAGACGCCACTGTTAATACTTTTAAATGATTTCCCTTGTATATCCTCCTCCTTTAGGATAGGCCTTCAGTAGATATTTGTGGAAATCCTAGTGACAGGGCACCTATCTGGAGTGAGGGGGGGCTTGCTTGTTCTGTTACTGGGAATCTCTCATTCGACGATCACTTCTAGTAACAGTGTCATTCAGTGAAGATACTAGTGAAGTAAAGCTAAAAAGCATCACCCTACCTTAATAACAGGGTAACCAGAGGGGACTGCTATTCTGCCAATTCTCTACATGCAAGTCACAGAACAGCGGTCAGCAAAACACTAACCGCTTCTCAAGATAAGACTGTTGTAGTAGAAAACTGCTTTCAATGCATGTTCCTCCTAACTTACTAGGCAGAACTATGAGAGGGCAAAATAGCGTTCCTGGAACTGAGGCCGGTCATGTGACCTTCCGTAAGAAGGTGGTTGTAACCCAAAAACCACATAGTCATGTGTGAACACAGCTGAGGTATATATATATATTCGGCCTGCACGGCTGGATATGCATTCAACCTTTTTTTATGCAGTTACTGTAAGACTATGTTCACATGGGGCAGGGTTACTGAAGATTTCCCACATATTTTATATAGAAAATCCCTAGAAATCTGCAGTGCAATGCAAGAGAATAGGATTTTCAAATCTTAAAAAATATATAGGTTTTACTTTGAATGCTATTTCTTGCTTTAGTGATTTGTGTGTTACACCATTGCTTGCATCTGCTTTCTAATGTTTTGCTTGCCTATTGTGTCAGATGTATGACTGCATTGGGGCAGTGTATGACTGCAGGATTGTAAATTATTTGCTGCATATTCTGCAGCATGCAATACATGGGTAACCTCAGATTTTTGTCACTTATTTTACTATTTTAATGTTAAAGTTTAATTTTTTTTTTATTTTTTTTTCAGAAATCAATAGTACAGGCAATTTTAAGAAACTTTGTAATTGGGTTTATTAGCTGAATTTTTTTTTTTTTTTTATCATGAAAAAGCAGTTTGAAGCTCTCCCCATGTCTTCATGGTTTTCTATGGAGAGGGAATGGGTGGAGGGAGATGAGTCACCAAAACAGGACAACAAAGAGTTAATTTACAGCTACATCACCAGCCTATCTCCTCTGAAGTCAGCACTGACCTCTCTGACCTTTGAATACCGGCTTTCACACAGCTCCCACTGTGTAATCCTTTGTTCTCTGCTCTCTGCTGGTGACTAAACTCCTTCCTACCCCTCCCCTCTCCATAGGTTTCACAGGGCTCGACTGATGTAAAAGAGTCGAGATTTCCTGATAATCAGCAGTGAATGAGAGAGAGGAGGGAGGGGGGACCTGGGGAAAGTCTTTTTGAATAAAGATATTGGCATATTTGCCTAATAAACCCAATTACACAGTTTCTTAACCCCTTAATGACAAAGGGCGTATAGGTACGCCCTATTGCCGGTAAGGGCGTTCAGAGCGGGGCCGCGCGGCGACCCCGCTCTGAACCGCGGCGGTCCCGGGTGCCGCGTGTAGCCCGAGACCGTTGGTATTAGCGGGCACGGTCAGATCGCCGTGCCCGCTAATACAGTAATCAGATGCAGCTGTCAAACATGACAGCTGCATCCGATTACCGGATCCAGCATCTCCCTGGTGTCTAGTGGCGGAGATCGCTCCTCCGGGATGTTATCCCGGAGAAGCGATCTCAGTTTCTGAAGCCGGCCGGGGACCGCTCCAAGATGGCGCCGTCCCCGACTCTGCTCTCGTTTGTTTCCGGCTACAGCAGCCGAAAGCAAACGAGTGCCGATCTCATAGATATGCTGCAGAGATCTCAATGAGAGATCAAAGTGTATATACTAGAAGTCCCCCATGTTTGCTATCGCCGCGTGCGTAATCGCCCGAACTATTAATTAATCACATTCCTGATCTCGTACGGTAAACGGCGTAAGCGCCAAAAAAAATCCCAAAGTGCAAAAATGCACATTTTTGGTCGCATCAAATCCAGAAAAATTGTAATAAAAAGCGATCAAAAAGTCGTATATGCGCAATCAAGGTATCAATAGAAAGAACACATCATGGCGCAAAGAATGACACCTGACCAAAGCCCCATAGACCAAAGGATAAAAGCGCTATAAGCCTGGGAATGGAGCGGTTTTAAGTGACGTATATTTGTTCACAATGGTTTGAATTTTTTACAGGCCATCCGATACAATATAAGTTATACATGTTACATATCGTTTTAATCGTAACGACTTGAGGAACCAGCATAAAAAGTCAGTTTTACCCCAGGGCGAATGGCATAAAAACACATTTCCCCCAAATAAACAAAATGCGTTTTTTTTTTCAATTTCACCACACTTTGAATTTTTCTCTGGTTTCGCAGTGTACTTTATGCAAAAATTCAGCCTGTCATTGCAAAGTACAATTAGTGACGCAAAAAATAAGGGCTCATGTGGGTTCCTAGGTGGAAAAATGCAACTGCTATGGCCTTTTATGCACAAGGAGGAAAAAACGAAAACGCAAAAATCTAAATTGGCTCTGTCCTTAAGGGGTTAAAATCGCCTGTACTATTGATTTCTGAAAAAAAAAAAAAAAACACACACGACAGTGACACTTTGAGATGCACTCTGGACTCCCACAATCCGTAGTGTAGACGACAGTTACAAAAATAAACACTTTGCGATCCATTGGTCATGTTGCATGTGTTTTTAGAGGCACAAAATTTGTCACATTATATGTGCTAAAATACATACTGCAAAATGCTGTGTGAACCCAGCCTATAAGTCCCTGTACTTAGTGGGGTTCACAAATTTCTTTACCATCTATGAGCAGATTTAAACCATTTTAGCCCATCAGTATAACATTTAAGTTTGGAATGAAACAGGAGTAACTGGTGCAGACTTCAGAAAAATATTTACTGGTTGTTATCTTTGTTCATTACTATGTTGGATATGTGAACCCAACTCCTATACTCTTATGTGGATAATTTTGTTTATTCATCTGACTTTATTGTTTGTAAACTAAAAAGTTCTACAAATTTTCAATAAAAAACAATTGAAACAGAAAAATATTCAAAATCTATTTTGAAATTTTACATTGTCAGATTGAAACAGCTGTGCTGCCCCTGTAATCTCAGACTACACAGGTCTGTAGTCTGTAACCATGGAGACACACACATCTGCCTAAAGCTGCTGACCTTAAAGAGTAGATGTTTATTGAAAACTAGTTGCAAAGTTATTTAATTTTTAGTCTAGAAACAAATAGGAAATTTGGTTACCATGTCAATGTGTTTTGAAGATGATTTGTTTACTTTTATTTCTGATCACCCCTAACCTCAGATTGGGAAAAAAAAGCAGATTTGGCAAATACGGTCCATACACGGACTGTATGCTAGGGACTGGACCACGGAACTCCTGGCATAATCACTTATTACAATGCCGGGAGCCCCAAAATAGTTAGAGCTACTGTACTGACACTGCTGCAGCACATCTGCCCTGTGTGAACAGATCATAATAAGCAGATAAGTATGTATGGACTTCACCAGCAACAGAAGCTGATGCATCACTTTGTATGTGAGTGAAGTACAGGCAATACTGATGCTCTACTTCTCTCCAATATGATGACTAAAAAAAAAGAGAAATGTATATATAGCTTGGTTATATGTGATAACATTTTTAAGATCTTCCTCTTTTATTAAAAATGCAACTTTTTCTTGTTCCCCCATATAAAAGTGTACGTACTAGTAATCCTGTGGTCACTATTGGTGTTGCTGGTTACTTGCTGTCACATTGCTTTGGTTTTGACAAAATTGAAGGGACCTCATATTAACTGGGGAGAAAACAATATATAAAGATTATGCAATGGGGCAGCATTTGAATACCTGTGGCTGAAGAAGTTGGATGCAGCCCTATGGAGTCCTGGAAACATGGAGACAGACATGGCCATAGGTTGCATCCAACTTCTTCAGCCACCGGTATTCAAATGCCGAACAGTCGTTACAGTTGTGATCATCTGTAATAAATATTTCAGTACCGTATATGAATAATGTACTACATACATGTACACGCACATATGTATAATAAAGCGGTTGTTTGACTGATAGACCTATAATCTGCTTCTATGCTGTTTTTTGCAGGTTCAAGTACAGGTCCATCCCAACCTGGCATCAGCTGAGGATGCTCTCCAGTACGTTGAAGAGTTAATTCTGCAGCTGCTCAGCATGCTTTGCCAAGCGCAGCCCCGCAGTGTTCTGGATGTTGAGGTACTCAGAAATAGTTTATATATTGATCTGCTCATAAAGATGCCACGTAAAAGGTCTGCGTTTTCCTCTCTTTTTTTTGCAGTAAGTGCGGTGTTCAGTGGCCAAATACCCATCAAGCCCCTTGCTTCTCTGCAGCAGAAATATTTGGAACTTCACCATTTCTGCTTATTCAGCAGATTGTCTGCATATTTCTCAATAGCCGTGAATTTGTTGTTCTGTAAAAATAGCATTGTCTGCAGGGTGAAGGTGGTCACATGGATAGAAGGCATAGTTACAGTGGGTGCCTTATTTAATTCCCTTACTGTAAAATTATATTCAAGTATCACATTGCCAGAATTGTGTCTAGTAATCTTATCTGGCTGATGGTTCGGCTGGGTAATGTCCTGGGATCAGACTGTGTGGACCAACCAGGAATATAAAAACATAAGACTGCAGAAAAAGACCACCCCGCCATTTAGTCTGCCCTTATACCACTTGTTGCCCCCAAGTGCTTTATTACGTTGTTCTTTTGACGACTAGTAAACACTTGTTTGTCAGCGGATCGCTTAATTGTGACTACATAAAAACCATAGGTTGTCGACTACATATATCCCTTTGTAATTGGTAATGTTCGGCCGACAGCTGATTGACGCAAAGAGCCGCACCACCAATCTAGTGATCTGACTGCACAGATACAGAGCCATGTAATGGGCTCAGTAAGTGAGCGCCGATCAAAGAGATTGCTGCTCATTTACCAAGACGCTCAGGCCATCAAATATGATCTTAAGTCCAGTTTTCTATAACTTGTCAGCTCTTTATGAAGAACTGTATCTTAGGCTTTGCTGAAGTCCAGATAGGCGATATCCACAGCACCACCCTCATCCAGCACTTTTGTGGAATAGTCAAAGAAATCAATGTGATTAGGCTGGGTTCACACTGCGTTTTAGCATACGTTTAACTAATCCGTTTTTTTAATGGACAAAAAAAATAGTGTCAGCAATGTTTTTGTGTCCGTCAAAAAAAACTGATCCGGAAACATTTTTTTTTTATAATGGAAGTCAATGGAAAGATGGATCAAAACGGATTCACACAAATGCATCCGTTTTTTGCAATCCGTTTTTCATCTGTTGTTTGCAAAAAAAACGGATGAAAAAAACGGATGAAAAAAACGCAGTGTGAACCCAGCCTTAGTCTGACATGTTCAATAAGGCGATGCTGGGTTTACAGTTAATCATCCTCTCTCTCTCTCTCTCTCTCTCTCTGTATGTATGTAAGTTTTGATGATTTTTCTAATATAGCTATATAGCTATAGATGTCAAGCTAACTAGCCTGTAGTTACTTGCCTCTTTCCTACTCCCCTTTTTGTATATGAGTATAACTTTGGGAACCTTTCCTGCTGTACAGATCAGTTAAGGGCCCTATTACACCAACAGATGTCTGACAGATTATCTGACAGATTTTTTTTCAGCCAAAGCCAGGAATGGACTATAAACAGAGAGCAGGTCATAAAGGAAAGACTGAGATTTCTCCTCTTTTCAAATCCATTCTGTCAGATAATCTGTCAGAAATCTGTTGGTGTAATAGGGCCCTGAGAACTCTGGGGTGGACACCATCTGGATCTTCCTCTGTGTAGAATTACAGTAGATGCTTCTCAGATTGCAAGAACGATTTGCATTATGTGTCGCAATATACCGTTAGGTTTCTGCAAACTTCCACTAATTACTAAATAGGCGAACCGGTATTTCTTGTAAGAGTTTTAAAGGAAAACTCTTCATAGAAATATATGTTCTTCTTCTTGAAAATTACTGTTACAGACAGAACAACCCCCTCCCCCCCAAGCTGTATAAAAATACTTTATTGATATATTGCAAACTATACCGATCTCTATCTCCTCCTCTTTTTTCCATCAAATCCAGAGATGCTTTGGGACCTTTGTTTGGGCCTCCCGGCGCTCTCGTCTTGGCAGGCCGATTCTTACCAGACCTAAACTCATGGGGGGTACTGGTCTCCCAGACTGCCGCGTATATTACATGGCCTGTGTCCATGCTAGGATCCTAGATATGGTCCACAACGAGAGAACCAAGCTATGGGTCCGATTGGCCCAGGCACTTTCTTCCAAATCCCTTGCCACTCTCCCCTGGATATGGGCCCCATCTGTGTCGGATACCTATGCCATGTCTTTCTCCACCCGCCACACGTTGGCAAGCCTCCATGTCGGTCGGGTCGGGACCCCCCTGATTGATCCCCTGGGCCCCCTCCTACCTATAACTGACCACCACGAGTTTCCCCCCGGTGCCTCCTCCACCCCGTTTTTGGGGTTTTCTAAACACACTCCTCTACGCTTTGTCCATGTCTTAGACAAAGGTTCCCTCAAACCTCTCCCTGCCATTCTGGGAGACAGGGCCACGGTTGCTAGGGCACCGTTCGCTTACATGCAGCTCACCCATTTCCATTCCTCCATATCAAGGGACAAACGCCTCTCCCGACCCCTCACAGATTTTGAGCGTCTCTGCACATCCTCCTCTCCCCCTACCCATTCTATCTCCATTATCTATGGGCAGTTGATCTCAGCCAGATCGGACGAGCTTCCCCCCTTCTGTAGGAAGTGGGAGGTAGAATTAGGTAAACAATTCACTGAAGAACAGTGGTCCCGATGCTTTTTCCTCACGCACAAAACATCCATTGCTACGAGAGCACAGGAGACCTGTTACAAAATACTAACTCGGTGGTACAGAGTACCTGTTACTCTCCACAGGTGGTTCCCACTGGTTCCGGACGTGTGTTGGAGGTGTACGGGTGCGCCGGGAACTATGGCTCATATCTGGTGGGGATGCACTCGTCTTCAGTCTTACTGGACACGAGTGCTCTCCCTCATCTCTGACATCACGGGCGTCCTCATCCCCAACACCCCTGAATCCGTCCTGTTATTCATGTTCCCTATGGCTCAGCAGAAATATAAGCGGTCTCTTGCTCATCACCTGCTGCAAGCCGCCAAAACGGTAATCCCCAGGCACTGGAGAACTTCGGATGTCCCGTCCCTGGAGGAGTGGTTCAAGGAGGTCACCCATATCCAGCATATGGAAGACCTGCTTGCGGTTACCCCGAAACAGGTTTCCTCATACACATCCACCTGGTTTGCCTGGTTGGATTTTCTGTCCTCACCCAGATACCGCACGGTTGGACTAGCCCAGCCTTAATCTTTACACATATCCCTCCCTTTTCCCTCTCTCCTGGCAGCAATAGATATGGGTTGGTGTGGCTCCGGGGCGTCCGGGCCTCCTGGGTTCTGCTTACAACTGAGTAAGTGACAATGGATCGCATACTTTTACCACCGTACTCTCTTCACCATCTTGTTCTTCTTTTATACCGCTTTTTCATGTGTTACCCTCCTCCCCTTCGTTCTCTGTCTTTCCACCCTCCTCCCCTCTTGTTACTTCCTTAAACTGCTGCCATTGATGTCGAAAGCAGGTCTAGAATGGCTCATCATGTAGTTTATATCTAGTGTTCCGCATGTGTATTAGCTGTTTGATACACGTCCTCGAAGTGTTCCTTATGTTTTATGTCATATTGTTGCATGTATTAGCATCTGCAGGTTCCACCTCATTTCTGCGGTTAAATTGCAGGCCTGCGGAGATTGTTGTTTGATAGCTCTTTCCTGCACCCTTATTGTGCCTTTTTATGCCTGGTTGTCGATTTTATTGTATTCTGAAAAACTTTAATAAAACTTTTGAATTTGAAAAAAAAAAATATTTTATTGGATAATATACATAGTATGTGCTGTGTCACACTACTCACACTGAGAGCCCTATGATGCCTATATAGTGTGCAAATACAGTGGTAATCTTATGCTAATAAACAGCCAATGTAGCCATGGGCATATAGTAGTATAGCAAAAAGTAGTAGTCACCAACTAAAATGCCATCACTGATGTATTTAGCCATTTAAATTAGAATGCAATAAATGACACCGGTTGACATTATAAGACTTCTCTCAAGTGTATATTGTTAGTTTCCTCGGTGTTACAGATAAATAGCTAATGGCACGTTTACCCAGAAAGATTTATCTGACAGATTTTTTAAGCCAAAGCAAGTAATGCATCTGAAAAGAGGAGAAATCTCAGTCTTTCCTTTATGACCTCTTCCCTGTTTATAGTCTGTTCCTGGCTTTGGCTTCAAAGATCTGTCAGATAAATCTCTCTGTGTAGATGCACCATTATACTTTCATTTTAGCATATTCATATTCCTCCTTTGCCTGCTTTTCCATAATACACTAGACACTTCCATCTTAGGCCCAGTTCACATTGAGCAAAAACAGAGGAATTCCGCACGTCATGTCAGTTCTTTTAGCGGAGAGGGGAGGAAGCAGAGGCACACGCGCCCTCACTTTTTCAGACACTGCAGGGCACTGAGCACGGTGTGATTCCGTGGCGGAGAGCTTGGCCTAAGTATGAACTTAGCCTTATGTGCCAGCTTATGTAAAATTTTAGCAGAACAGTTCTCCCAATAAGCAATAAGCCCTTATGCCAACTCTAGCCTGATTCAAGGCTGTGACAGTGTTTTATTAAGAAGTAAGGGAGCATGCACGCTAAGCAATTCTCGCAGAATTTCAAGCGGATTCCGAGGAAAAATGCACGTCAATGTGTGTCAATTCTTTGCGTGGATTCCGCTAGAGGAATCCTTTAGAAGTTAATGGGGCTTGAATTCTGCTTAAAATTCTGCTTGAATTCCGCTTGCATTCTGCTCGAATTCTGCTCCTATTCTACCAGAGCCGAATAGGCGAGGAATTTCAGGCAGAAAACTTTCTGCTTCAATTCCTCATCTATTCCTCAGTGTGCATGCACCCTTAGCTCTCCGCTGCGGAATCCCGCCGTGCTCAGTGTCCCGCTTTGAGTGAATGAGAGGGCGCACGCGTGTCCGCTTCTTCCCCTCTCCGCTCAAAGAAATGACGTCACTTCTCTGAGCGGAGAGCGCCGGCAGCGGAAGAGCATGCGCCCTCTCATTCACTCAATGCAGGACACTGAGCACGGCAGGGTTCCGTCGTTGTTGCTCAGTGTGAACAGGGTCATAGGGTATGTTCACACTGAGTAAATAAGGCAGAATTCCGCGGTGGAACTTTCTGCCTGCCCCAGTGTGTCATAGCCCGTCCATGGGAGAGCAGGCGCCCCTCCGCTGCCACCGCTCTCCGCTCAATGAAGGGACATGTCACTTCTCTGAGCGGAGAGAGGCAGCAGCAGAGGAGCGCACACTCTCCCATAGAGAAGCAATGTCACACTGAGGCAGGCGGGATTCTCCATCTGTTTTATTCAGTGTGAACATACCCTTATGGGATGGGGGAATCAGAAAGAAGAGCTATTGGATAGACATGTTTGTGGGTGTTTAGACAATGTTTCCTTCTTCTCTCTGACTTTTCCACTCTTGGTAGAATTTTTGAAACTTTTTTTGCAGGTTGACTTGATCTATTTATTTCCACTCACAAGGGGATATACATAATGCCAGTGGAATGTAATAGGCTTGGTATTCTGATACAGCTTTTCCATCTAGTGGCAGTGTAGCTTTCTGAACCCTCCATGTGTCACCTGACTGTTATGACCACATAAAGATCTGGTTGTTTCTTCTATGTTGTATACATACAGTTTTGCCAGCATTAATGTGTATTATAAATAATTATAGACATTTATATTATGCCATCATTTTTTTTCACCCTATTTTTGTTGTATTTGCATTTTCCTATAATCTCTGTACGATTAATTAACCCTTGTATTAAAGGGAATTACCAGCAGATTAGATGAATCTAACCTGCTGATAGTTCCCTAGTGTGAATTGGGTTCTGAGAATGATGGTGTGTCTCTTACCTTCATCCTCGGCACCGTTCCCATGCAGTTGTTAATGTAATCGCATCTCTGATAAGGCCATTTGGAGGACTGATCCGCCCGGGCCAGCCTGCCCCTTTAATGATTATCAGTGGATCAGCGCTCTGGGGGGTTGGGAGCTCCAGATGGCCTTACCAGAGACAAGATTATATTAACAACAGCACGGGAACGGCGCCAAGAAGGAAGGTAAGAGACATACCCTCATTCTTAGCACCTAATGTGCAATAGGCAGATATCAGCAGGTTTAGATTTGTCTTACCTGCTGATAGTTCCTCTTTAAAAGGGAATGTGTCATCTGAAAATTACTTATTGTATAATGTTTTTATGTATAACATTTTTTAAGAATTTTTTGTGACATTTTTAAAATTTTTCTATCTATATTATAAAATAATTGTGATATCTTGCAATTTTCATTCACACCACTAGGGCTAAAACTAAGCTGAGACTTCCTGTTGTGTCTGTGGTGATGAGAGAATGCTGCTGTAAAGGGATCTGTACAGGATTGCAGTGACATGTGACACCAGTAGATTGAGGAGACAATAGCAGCTCCCTGTGAAATGACCTCTTCAGAGGTCACTGAGTACACTCAGTAATGTTTCAAGTTCATCTTAAGAGGACAGATTATGTCTATTGTCGTCTATGTCCCTGAGTCTTGCTGTAAAGCATGTCACTAAATGCTGTTAAGAACAGTCAACATTGAATCCCTCATTATTATATACAAAAAGTAAAATAAAATAAAAATTACTGTCAGGAAATAGAAACAGATTAGACAAGTTTTACTATCTGTCTCTAATTAGTAAAAGAAAAATTAGGTGACACATTCCTTTTAATGAGGCACTGTTAAATTTTTTTGAAGAAATCAACACGGTTAGTGATTTTTCTCAACGTTCTACTTGGCCACTAGGTGTCTCTCTTCTCTACACGTGTACAGCTGCTGTATATACATGTACAGTAGGAGAGAATCCTGAGGGTGCTTGCATCGGCATGGAGGGAGCTTGGACCACAGTTTGGCCATATGTATAATGTTGATTTAAACATAGAAATAATAATAAAAAAAGAGCATATATTGCAAAGCTGCGTGAAGTCACAATCCCCATAAAAATCTATATAAAAAAAAAATTGGTCTCCAGGAAAGTCATTGGTCTTCTGCCTACCTCCATGCTTTTAATTTGAGTCCTAAAGTCTAGCAGACAATAGTAAGAAAGCAGTTTTTAAAAAATATTTTGAAGCCCCCTCCTCCAATAAAAGTTGAGATCGACCGTCCTTTTCCCTTTTTTTTCTAATAAAAATATGTAAAAATAAACTTATTTGGTATCATAGTGTGCTAAGCTATTTAAAAAAAAACAATATTGTTCCATACCAGCATGGTAAACAACAGAAACAAAGAGGAAAAAGGTGTCAGGGTTGCTGTTTTTTTATTATTATTGTTACAATATATAGCAGAGAAAAGTATCCTGTGTATACACAGGAAAAATCCTGTGTATACCAATATAATACCAATAAAAACTATAGATCATGGTTCAAACATTGAGCCCCCAAACAGCCCTGTAGATGGGAAGTTATTGGAGTCACAGTAGAACAATATTTAGGCATATATTTATTTGTTAAAAAAAAGTTTGTTTTTATAGTTGTAAACTATTAGAAAAGCCTTGCAAAATTGGTACGATTGTATTCAGACTGATCTATAGAATACAGATAACAGTTTTACTGTAAAGTGCATTTTTCCCCTCAAAAAATAACATTGTTTGGGTTTTGCCATTGATTTGATGGTAGATTGAAAGGGGACATTTTAGGGGAGGTTTATCAAACATGGTGTAAAGTGAAACTGGCTCAGTTGCCCCTAGCAGATTCCACTTTTCATTTTCCAAAGAGTCTGCGAGGAATGAAAGGTGGAATCTGATTGGTTGCTAGGGGCAACTGAGCCAGTTTCACTTTACACCATGTTTGATAAATCTCCCCCTTACTGTTTACGTGATATGAATAGTGTCCTGGTCATGTGATGGACACACGGGTGCACGGGTAAGCCACGGCTCTAATATGGTACTGTAACTCTACCCAGCCAGCACTTGTATGTCCATCACATGACCTGTACAGACGAGTATCCACTGGAAGTACTCAATGAATGGCTCTACTGAATGACAAACAAATAGTAGGCCCCACTAAAATATAAGAAGGATGGAGTATAAAGGGCCAAAGCTGCAAATACCGCACAAGCAGCACAACTAATAAAAGCCAAGAAATGAACACAAAAGAGAACACAGAAAGCAAGAAAATATCCATGCACTCAAACTTCAAGGTCCAGATACAAAACAAAAAACTTTTTATTTTACTAATTTATTGGGTGGAGTCTGATTGGTTGCTAGGGGGAACTGAGCCAGTTTCACTTTACACCATGTTTGACAAATCTCCCCCTATGTTTTTGTTAAAATTGTAGTGCAATACTGCCACCTCTTGGTTGCCACAAATATTTCAAGTCTGAAGCAAAATGTTCTGAACAGTAATTTCTGGTTATAATTCCTTGGAATAACTGTGATATTCTTAGGGTGCTTAGCTTACATTAATAGTCACGTGACCTGACAGTAATATTCAATCTCTATGCACCCTCCTATGCAATCTTCAGAAAGCTTATAATGTTTTTTTTTGTTGTTGTAATAAAATATATATCTTCTGTGTAATGTAAGGGTGCTGCTCAATAAGTAAATATATTTTAGATTTGACTTTTCCAGGCATGTGGCTAGCAGATATTAATGGCTGTGCTGGCTTATCTCAACTCTGTATCCCTCATTCCCTATAGTTACACTGTTGGTAAAGCCTACATAAAAATAAACTCCTATAATTCTCTATTTCAGTAGTCATAGTTTGCGCTAGTTTTCATAGTTTCTCCTATTTAAAGTGGTTTTCCAGTGGTAAAAACGATTTTCAGATCAACTGGTGTCAGAAAGTTATACAGATTTGTAAATTACTTATATTTAAAAATCTCAAGCCTTCCAGTACTTATCAGCTACTATATGTCCTGTAGGAAATGGGGTATGTATTCTCTCCAGTCTGACACAGTGCTCTTTGCTGTCACCGCTGTCCATGTCAGGAACTGTCTAGAACAGCAGCAAATCCCCATAGAAAACCTCTCCTGCTCTAGACAGTTCCTGTCATAGACAGAGGTGGCAGCAGAGAGCATTGTGTCATAATGGAAAAATTACACCACTTCCTGCAGGACATACAGCAGCTGATAGGTACTGGAAAATTTAAGATTTTTTAATTTAAGTAATTTACATATCTGTATAACTTTCTGGCATCAAATGTGCTACTGTTCAATTTCTGTGTTGGTCCTGTATGTAGTTTTTATTCAGACGTGACGAAAAGCAGAGAGAGGTGTTTTCAGTCCTAAATTTCCCCCTTGCTTCTTGCAGGAACGTGTACAGAAAAGCTTCCCTCACCCCATAGATAAGTGGGCGATTGCTGATGCTCAGTCTGCGATTGAGAAGAAAAAACGGCGGAATCCGCTATCCCTCCCTGTAGATAAAATCCACCCTTTGTTAAAGGTAATATAGACGCTGGTTACACTTTATAATGGTTCTCAGTCTGTGCCGCACTTGTCTGTGCCTTCTGATTCCGAAGCTACGAAAAATAGGAAATGGGTATAAACTGCCCACAGCAACCAATCACAGCTCATTTTCCAGCTCGTGGTAAAATGTAAGCTGAGCCGTGATTGGTTGCTGTGAACACAGCAGTGGCAAGGTTTCTTGTTTGGTTGGGTTTGTTTTTTTTAACATCTGCCTGAGCACAGTTCTACATAATCATTAATCCCTTGAATTTGAATGCCCCTTGGCTATGGATAGCTTTTTTGTTTTATTTTGTTGAAACAGCTCTGCAAGTAGGCGCACATATATATATATATATATATATATATATATATATATATATATATATATATATATATATATATATAAAATTTATTTATTTATTTATATTTTTATTATTATTATATTTTTTTTTCTCAGAGTAAGTAATATTTCTTCCTTTTCTTTACAGGAGGTTTTAGGTTATAAAATTGATCATCAAGTATCTGTTTACATAGTTGCAGTATTAGAATACATTTCTGCTGATATATTGAAACTCGCTGGGAATTACGTACGGAATATCAGGCATTATGAAATTACCAAGCAAGACATAAAGGTTGCAATGTGTGTGGATAAGGTAAGAACGCGCTGTGCTTTATCCTGATACATCTAGGTCACCATCAAAGTGCATAAGCCTGCCAAGCTTCAGGATAGAAATTAAGTTATGTTTTGGCATTTGTGGCCTGTTCTTTACATGACCAGTTAGGCAGCTGGTCACCAGTTGATTTGAAAGGAATTTATTTTTGTCGGGGTACCCCTTTAATAGTTTGGGAGTGGCGGAGGAGCAGTTCTATCACCAAAACATCCTCTTCAATCCCATAACCTTACCATTACATATACTAATTTTATTTCTATCACAGGTGTTGATGGATATGTTCCATCAGGATGAAGAAGACATGAGTGTATTGTCCTTAGCCGACGAAGAGCCATCTACCTTGGGGGAACAATCATACTATGATCTAGTGAAGTCCTTTATGGCAGAAGTTAGACAATATATAAGGGAACTAAACCTCATCATCAAAGTATTCAGAGAACCTTTTGCCTCCAACACCAAACTCTTTTCAGCTCATGTAAGTTTTTAACCACCATTTTCTTTCTCTTTATTGTATCTTTTTATGACATGACTAGAGCTGACTATACATTTTAGACGGACGACAAACTAATAGAGATGAGTGAACCTCCAGCATGCTCGAGTCCATCCGAACCTGAACTTTCAGCATTTGATTAGCGGTGGCTGCTGAACTTGGATAAAGCTCTAAGGCTATGTGGAAAACATGGATATAGTCATTGGCTGTATCCATGTTTTCCAGACAACCTTAGAGCTTTATCCAAGTTCAGCAGCCCCCGCTAATCAAATGCCGAACGCTCTGGTTCGGATGGACTCAAGCATGCTCGAGGTTCGCTCATCTCTAACGACTAACCTTCATTTGGCTGGCAGCTATTTTTCCTTGGTTCCACATACATATTTGACTCGAGTTTGCATTATTTGGATTGGGCAGGGGGAGATAGCTGGTGCCAGACACAACTGGTGGCAGCTTACCTTACCAAGAACAAAGGATCAGCATGTCCAACACTTGTTTTCCCTGACATCTGACATCAAAGTAGAGTGGGTTGGCCTATTCCGCTGTTGTCAGAAGACCCTGTGGCTTTATTGTGGATGTATGGTCACTGTCATAGGTGTGCTGCTGTTTTAACCTTCGACCCTCTACCTGTAATGCCAGCTTTTTATTTATAACTTATATAGCTTTTAATTTATATATCAATAATCCCTCTGGTAATATCACTATTTTACCTCATTGGGAATATTGTCTACTGCTTGAACTTTTTATTGGCCATACTGGATAGATTTTCTAAGTGTTAGATCTTAAAGTTTGTTCACTTTAAATCCTGACTTTGTTCCCTGGCAATTGCCACGACCAGAGAATCTAAGCTTATATTGTATATATTGATAACAGTGAATGTTTTTTCAGGATGTAGAAAATATATTTAGTCGAATCATTGATATCCATGAACTTAGTGTGAAGCTATTGGGCCTTATTGAAGACACAGTGGAAATGACAGATGAGAGCAGTCCGCACCCATTAGTTGGAAGCTGCTTCGAGGACTTAGCAGAGGTGAGATTTTATTCACTGTTTAACACTTTGCTAACAGGGTATTTAAAACACTTTGCCAATTTGGCAGCCAGGACTGTGTTTCTGCTATGTTCACACATTGTACAAACAACGGCCATTGTTCAGCACTCAAAAACAACGGCTGTTGTTGCAGTGAGAATTACATTGATTTCAATTGACATGTCAATTATTTCCATGGCTGTGGCCCACAACGGCTATTGTGCAATACATTGTGTGAACAACTGCTGCTGTTGGCATTGACTTCACTGCAACACATTTAATTGCAAACAACGGCCACTCTTGTCATAAAAAATATGTTGTGTGAACATAGTTTAAACCTACAAATAAACTAAATTCATCATAAAGAAAGACTCACATTGAACTCTCTAGACCTCATAAAGAACATCTGGTCAACTATTTACATAGGTTATCAATAATTTTGGAAAAACTCTTTAGCCTATGTTCTTACAACCTCTTTTTAAGGTGAAAAAAATGTCCGTTGTTTGATAATCATGGCTGTTAATGATGATCATTATTTACAGCCGTCTTTATAAAACAACGGCCATTATTTTCCTTAAAAAGGTGTTGTGATAACATAGCCTTAAAGGGAACCAATACCAGCTGCACCAAATACATCAAATACGTAGGGGCTACTAGCGGGTCTCTCTGCCTGTCAATCATCTCCGCGGAGTGTTGCGCACCGGAATAAAACATGTGCATGTACATCTAACGCTGAAGACAACAATGGTATGGTAAGGGAGCTGCGTTGTCGAACTGTTTGGTGCAGCTGGGAGCTATGTCAGCACAAATGCACTGAAGTTCCCTTCAAAGTGTCCATGTCACTTTAAAAACTTTAGACATCACACAGACTATGTACTATCATCAATCTAAACATTTAACATGCTGCCTGAGGCCTAATAAATAAATAAGTTATTTTGCATCAAGCAGGGGTCGAAGGTCACATTCCCAGAGCGCTAAATCATATGTATAAATATTAAGACTGTGACATGACCATGTGACACCTTGAGAATATTTGCTTAACGCTCCCGTTTTATTAATAAATAAAACAAACATCATTTTGGGTAATTATTGTGACAATAGTAATTAATATTTACACAGTTAATTGTGCTGTGAATGTGACCTCTGACCCTCACTTGATGCAAAATATTTTTTATCAATTTTAATTGTGGTCTGAAAAGAGAGCTTTAGTCTGTTCAGCTATTGTATATCTATTTGGGAATTGTAGGGGTTATGTACCAACCCCTGTAGTAACTGGTTCCCTGTAAGACTTCAGCTATAGCATCGGTCATTGTTTTATGACACACGTCTTCAGCTTTTTATCTCATTTGCAGGAATTAGCCTTTGATCCATATGAATCCTACGCTCAGGATATTCTACGACCAGGTTTTCATGATCACTTTCTTGGTCAGCTTTCCAAGCCCGGTGCTGCTCTTTATTTACAGGTATGTTGCTCTTAGCTGAATATATTACATCAACATTGACCTATCTTTATTACAGGTATGGAGAGGTAAGTATCATACAAGCAGAACATTACACTTTATTGTAAATACTAACAGATTCTTCCAAACCTTTATCGTTCTGAATGCTGTATTCTAAAAACCTTTTTTGGATGTCTCTGGTTACCTTATTTTACCCTGATTTTTATGTGTTAAGCTACATTCACTTTTATTATTACTCTAGGGTCACTGTATATATTGGCATACTGGCTAAATGGTATGCCAAAGCATACTGCCATGTGCAGCCAGGAGCTGCGCTCATTCATTTTAATGGAACCAAAGTAGTCTGCTAGCATCTACTATGGGTCTACTTCTGAGTGTGCCTTTCAGTTCCATCAGATGATAATATACACTCAGAAACCGACTGAGCGTAGTCATTAGTAGAGTTAGTAACAGGATTTCTATATGAAGTCTATTTGTATTGTTTCCACTTTCTGTATAGTATGTAAAGTTTGGGAACTGTCTTCATGTTTGTTTGTCTTTTATTAGTTGTGTAAAGGTCTCTATAAATGTTATTCTTCACTCACTATCTGACCCCTTTGTTTTTGGAAAGATAAGCCGCCACTGACAGTTAATACAGGTGTATGCCCAGTTTTAAGGTGGCCATACACAAGGCTGAATGTTCATGTTGCCTGTGTGGGAGAAAGACACGGGTAAGATGAATGCAGACAGATCAGAAATACATTGGCTTACCTTTCCCAGAACAGTGGTGTCAGGTGGTAAAAATGTAGCCTTTCTCTGCACTAACACCTGTGGGAGTCCGTCATACAATATAGAGGGTCGGCTGAAGTCAGCAGGTGTAGCTCATTTTAGTCTAAAGGTGCATTTACACTGAGAGATTTATCTGACAGGTCTTTGAAGCCAAAGCCAGGAACAGACTATAAACAGGGAACAGGTCATAAAGGAAAGACTGAGATTTCTCCTGCATTCCTGGCTTTGGCTTCAAAAATCTGTCCGATAAATCTCTGTGTGTAAACGCACCATAAGGTGTAGTCTTACCCTTTATCTGGTGTCTTCTGAGTCTTATTATTGTCATCAGCAGCATTCTGGAATAAGTATTTATTCTTGGTTTTTACGTTACCTCCAGTCTATAGGTGAAGGTTTTAAAGAAGCTGTGCAATATGTTTTGCCTCGGCTACTTCTAGCTCCTGTTTACTACTGCCTGCACTACTTTGAATTTATTAAGGTAAGAAACATTCACATATAAACCAGGTTGGTGGTGGTTGGATTGTAGGTTTACGTGTGGGGTTGCTATAGCTAGATATTAGGGACTGGTGGAAATAATAGTGGAAGTCTGTTAGAACGAGAAATATGTGTTCTGCATATAGAGCTGCAGACTGGCACCATGATAAAGCTGGCTGTATTATGATTGCTGCTGTTGCCTGTAGCGGTAGAAGTAGTATATCATACATTTCTCTAACATACAGTACTGTGCAAAGGTTTTATGGCAAGTGGGAAAATGCTGCAAAATAAGTCGCCTCCTATCAGCATTTTTTCCCACACCTGGCTAAAATTTTAGAACAGTACTGTATGGGTTAAAACATAGATGAATCTAGTGCTTTTTGGCAGATAATATAGTTCATACAAGTGATTGTCTAAGTTGAACAGTCAATGCCCATACACCATATTAGGGCTGTGACCACCACTGGGATCCTCATGGTAGGCATCAGTATCGGGCTTGTGGTGGTCTGATCTGCCGATCAGCTATATGGTGGGACACCTCTTAATTGGTAACATTGCCCCAATCCTCTGCATACGTATAATAGTGGCCATGCAGGATTTTGCAGCTTTGCCCCATTGCATCAGTATTGTGATCTTGGAAAGCCTCCTCTTTGTTCCGTTACTTATTCTCCTATACTGGAAATTACAGTGGTGACCTCATTGGGATTTCCTATCCTTGTACACTGGTCGTTAAAAGGCCAGGGTGCAAGATGTACCTTCCTGTGTGTGTACAGCGATCTGGTGCCCTAGATCATGATATCTCTGCATTATCTGTCTTTAATTCAGAACCACAGGAAAATAAATCACACTATGACGTATGGTATATTTCCTCATTGGTGGGGGAAGAAAAGCCTGATGCTTCTAATTAGAGAGTGTACTAAAATAGACCAACATACTGGTGTACAGGTAATCCCCAATATAGCTATGTCAACTATACTGTAGCCATTATTTAGGATGCCTTGCGTAAGACCTTAGCAGGGTGTAGACAGACCCTCCTATCACGTGACCCCTCTAGTTGGATCTGCTATTAGGGATCCCAATAACCAGTCAATAAATTGGATCTGGGACTGGACATTTATCTGTAAAGACATTTGGCTTAAAGGGAACCTGTCAGCCAAGAGACTGAGGCAGAACCCACCCTACCCCTCAATAGAGCGCCGAATACTTACCCTGCCCTCCTGGTGATGCTCTGGATGTTGGTCCTGCCGCCGGGAAATTACTGCCGCTCCTCTTTGCTCTCTTTACGCTAATGAGCAGAGATGAGGCTGATGTCCATATGGACTTCAGACTCATCTCTGCTCATTTATTCTTCACTACCTTTTGTTACTAGATAGTAAGATCTACTCATTTGTAACCAAATAATAATTGCCATACTTTGATGTTACCTTGCTGTATGTACATTTAAATACTGTTTGAAAAACTTAAATTGTCACTGTCAAATTTTTTTTTTTTTTAGTACAGGCGATTTTAAGAAACTTTGTAATTGGGTTTATTAGGCAAATATGCCATTATCTGCATTTAAAAAGACTTTCCCCAGGTCCCCCTCCCCCCTCATTCATTGCTCATTATCAGGAAATCTCGTCGAGCCCTGTGTAACCTATGTAGAGGGGAGGAGGGAGATTAGTCGCCAGCAGAGAACAAGAGCTTGACCTGTGTAAAAACTGGTATTCAGATGATTCGGTGATGTAGCTGTAAATTAACTCTTTGTTGTCCTGTTTTGGTGCTTCATTTCCCTCAACCCCTCCCCTCTCCATAAGAGAACCATGAAGACAGGGTGGAGAGCTTCAAACTGCTTTTTCATGATAAAAATGCATTTTTGGCTAATAAACCCGATTACAATGTTTCTTAAAATCGCCTGTACTATTAATTTCTGCCCAAAAAATTTAAACAACAGTGACTTTAAAGGGGTAGTGCGGTGTTTAAAAATTATTCACTAAATAACACACATTACAAACTTATACAACTTTTTAATGTGTGTTATGTAAGTGAATGACCCCTTCCCCGTGTCCCCCCACCCCCGGAAGTGTGTTGCAGTATACTCACCAGATTGCTGTCGACCCCGGCCGCCATCTTGGGTCGAACAACGTCATCTTCGGGAGGCCGGCAGGACCACTCCAGCCGTCCCTCATGCCGTCCCCACTCTGCCGTGTCATGAGCTGCTCAGCCACGATTGGCTGAGCATAACTGTCCTCAGCCAATTGCGGCTGAGCAGCTGATGGTGTGTTATTTAGTGAATAATTTTTAAACGCCGCACTACCCCTTCAATAAAAATAATGTTAAAAAAAAAAAAAAAGAAATTTGTGTCAATGTATGGACAATCTGTTTTCACCTTTTGCTCTTTGAGAGCAGGGTTGAAAAATTTTGGATTTGCATCCCTGACAATATTAAATAGCTTTCATGCTTGAAGCCCATTGGATGTAATGTATACATCTTATAGGTAGTATAGGTTGTTGGATTCGGAGTAGGAACACAGACATTCCTTAAAGTACTTTGTAGGGCTCATCTTTATAGTTGTATGATCAGTGTCATTTCTAGGTGATCTCTATCCACTTTGGAACCTGCCAGACACCTGTTTTGTTTTTTTTTGCTCTTTGCTTTGTAGCAATTAGAAGAAAAAAGCGAGGACGAGGAAGATAAAGAATGTCTAAAGCAATCCATAACTGCGCTGCTCAACCTCCAGAGCAGTATGGAGCGGATCTGTTCTAAGAGCCTGGCCAAAAGACGTCTCAGGTACCCACAACCTTTTTCTTTCAGCATTGTAATATTGTGATAGCAAATGAATGTTACTCATACATCTGTGCACAATGCATATTTTACGCACCAAAATCAACAGCTGAAAATCCTCAATAATAGTTTTTGGCCTTCTACAACATTTATTTAATCTGCACTAAAATCTGCACAATGAGCCAAATGTATCAAAATGTGTAAAATAGACACCGATGTAAACTGCCCAAAGCAACCAATCACAGCTCAACCTTTATATTACCAGAGCTGTAAGCTCAGCTGTGGTCGGTTGCTGTGGGCAGTCTACACCAGTGTATATTTTACGCACTTTGATAAATCTGGATTTATTGCAGATTTTAACTTGACAATCCACACTAAATCCAATTCTGCAGCATAAATAACATGGTACAGATTAACAATTCACACCACATGTCAATTCTATTTGCTGATACTGATGTACTTTGTAGATTTAAATGGGTACTCATTCAATTTTTTCTTCTTTCAAATCAACTGGTGTCAAAAAGGTATACAGATTTGTAATTTTACTGCTGTATATTGTGCAGAAAGTGGTGTATTCTCTTCAGTCTGACACAGTGCTCTCTGCTGCCACCTCTGTCCATGGCAGGAACTGTCCAGAGTAGAAGAGATTTTCTATGGGGATTTGCTCCTGCTCTGGACAGTACATGTACTCCAGTGTTTACAAGCAATAACTTTTTATTACTTCTCCCATTAGCTGTCATCTCTGTCAGTGGTGGGTGGCTGCTTCTTGTTCAGTGCCTTTAGCATACTTGCTGTTTATGTCGTATCATCAGCAATACCCAGAGTGCACCTTCACTTACATCAGCCTCCTCAGTACTTTCTATTTTCTTAACCTCAAAACATTGAGGTTTTATGCTCTTTAAAAAAAATCTTGAAAGCAGTCAAAGCCATTTATTTCCTCTTGTGATACTTTTTCCTGGTCGGGTTAGTATAAACATCATGCAGAGAAGTGGGAGAGCCAGGTCCTTTCTTTTGTTTTTAAAGGAAGTGACATTAAAGGCGGACAATTCTTATTGTCCACAAGGCTATTATAATAAGCTGTCACTGCAGCCCTCGGCATTCTCTCGCAGGCAGCCTTGAACGCTCAAGAAGTGGACGTCTTTCAGGTTTAGTTATGTTTTTAGTTCTTTTTCTGATCACTTTAAGGTTCTTGCTGCTTTTATGCACCATGTAAAACCTTGAAGTATATTGTAACTTGTGTCTGTGATATTGATCGCTTTGTAGTTATGGATTTTACTTAGTTGGGATTTACTGTAAGTTCTTAGATGTGTGGACCTCTACCTACACTGTATACTAAATATATGGTATGTTTGACCAGAGATGCGATTTAGGAAATCTGAACAATTGACCATAAATATAAATAAGAGAATGTGTTTAATGGAATTACTAGTCTGAGCATTAATCCAGCCATGATGATGGTGTAAGGATCTGTTCACACTGTGATAACAGAAACCATGACTGCAGTGCTAGACCCATCAAGTAATGGACACCAGTGCCACCTTATGGCTCCTGTGGACTTGAGTTGGGGGCCATCATGGTGTCTGACATGTTTATTAAATATAGAACTCTGCCTTCTAGGCCTTCTAGGAATTTATAATACTACAAGCTATGGGTGCTAGACTTCTGGAGGTGAGGCGGTGATCCAGGGATTTATTCTATGTTGTTTACTTATTCTTGCCTTCCTCTCGATGAAACAGTGTGGTTATAGGAACTAGGTGGCTTTTTTTATCCATATGAACTATGTCTGTCAGATACATGGAAAGAATAGTGATGCATGGTGCTCTATTATTTCCATGAAATCTGAGAGAGCTTCAGTGAAAACTCTAGACAACCACCATGATTTTAAGAAGACCTGATAGAAGATCAGTTTTATTGCAATTCTTGGTGGTCTTCCCAAAGAGATTTCACTGTACCAAACTCCTCCTGATGTACTGTAGTGTGAACGCAGCCTAACTTGGTTTGATGTTCTTGTTTATTTCACTTAAATTGGAAGAAGAATAGTCTTCCAATGGATGATGGATCCCATGGACACAAATGTGAATTGTTAAAGGGGCTGCCCATGATGTCTCCATTGTAATTCTTTTCTGTTTCATTCCACAGCGAGTCTGCATGTCGTTTTTATAATCATCAAATGAAGGGAAAACAGTTAGCCATTAAGAAAATGAATGAAATTCAGAAAAACATTGATGGATGGGAGGGCAAAGACATTGGACAGTGCTGCAATGAATTCATCATGGAGGGCGCCCTAACACGAGTAGGGGCCAAGCACGAGAGGCACATATTCCTCTTTGATGGCTTGATGATCTGTTGTAAGTCGAATCATGGACAACCTAGGCTACCAGGTGCAAGCAATGCAGAATATCGGCTGAAGGAGAAGTTCTTTATGCGGAAGGTACAAATCAACGACAAGGATGACACTAATGAGTATAGACATGCATTTGAGATTATTTTAAAGGATGAGAACAGTGTTATTTTTGCTGCTAAATCAGCAGAAGAAAAGAATAACTGGATGGCTGCCTTAATATCGCTGCAGTACAGAAGTACGTTGGAACGAATGTTGGATGGGACTATAATGCAGGAGGAGAAAGAGGAACAGTTGCGGCTCCCCAGCCCCAAGCTCTACAGGTTTGCAGAGCCGGATTCTGAGGAGAATATTATATTTGAGGAAAATGTACAACCCAAATCTGGTATTCCTATCATCAAGGCTGGGACGGTGGTGAAACTCATCGAAAGACTAACTTTTCACATGTATGCAGGTACGGTACCACTGCACCTTCTTTATGTGCTTCACGGGCACCTTGGCGAAGGTGCACCATTGCATGTGTATGTGTGTGATGTTGGCATTAGGAGTGCGGCAATGTTCTCTGTGGGCAGAATATAGTCTGTGGATCTGTTTTTAGTATATACACTGTTTCAGCATCATCGCTGCATTAATATTTATTTTACAAAAACAGCCGCCCACCTACTCTAAGCTGCTACCTGTGCAGTCGCAGCCACCAGTGGGTGATATTCATAGGTTGAGTGCACTGAGGGGTATGGTACTGCCCCCAGTTCTCCTAACAGGAGGCCCTTACTTGTTGATAGATTCTTTTTGTTTAAAAGGGGTTATCCAGTATTCAAATAGAAAAAAAGCACTGCTACTTTCTTGCAGTAAAAGCACCACTCTTGTCCTCAGGTTGTGTGTGGTATTAGAATCCAGCCCCATTCACTTCGGTGGAACCGAGCTGTAAAACCACACCCAACCTGAGGGCAGGAGAGGCGCAGTTTCTCGAAGAAAGCGGACATTTTTTTTTTAAGTCTGGTTAACCCCTTTAAAAATACTTTTCACATGTCACACAGACATGTCACCCTGGTTGAGTAAGGGAGTCCAGACCTTCACTTCCTGCTAGTTATATCCAGGATGAGAATAAGAGAGTACGCTTTGGTCCCCAGCTTGCTCAATCCCACTCTTCTCCCGACCATATCGGTGCTCAGCAAGAGACTAAACTCCCAGACCCTGACTTGTCATCTGGCAATCTGTCATCTGGAAATTGAGTACCAAAGTGCTAACAGTTAGGAACTTGCATATCTAACAATCCCTTAAAGGGGTTATCCAGCGTTACAAAAACATGGCCACTATTCCCCCTACTGTTGTCTCCAGTTCAGTGCAGTTTGCAATTAAGCTCCATTTACTTCAATGGATCTGAGTTTCAAAACCCCACCAAAACAGGAGACAACAGTAGGGGGAAAGTGGCCATGTTTTTGTAGCGCTGGATAACCCTTTTAAAGGGGTTATCCAGCGTTACAAAAACATGCCCACTTTTTTCCAGACACTCCAGCATGGGTGGAGTTTTGCTGCTCAGTTCCATTGAAGTGAATGGAGCTTAATTGCAAACCACACCTGAATTGGAGACAAGAGTCGTAATGTCTCGGAAAGAAAGTGGCCTTGTTTTTGTAGCACTGGATAACTCCTTTAATGCATACAATGGGGCATAGGAGTTACGGAAAGCTTAAATTCATATCCACAACGTTGAGTGTAAATTAAATGCAGAGAGACTCACAGATCACACATGGCACAAGGATTTTGCCATAACATTATATGGTCATGTTCACACACTGTCTTTTTTTTTTTTTTTTTTGTAAAATAACAGCTGCCATTTTAATTTAAAAAAATGGCAATTGTTTTCAATCTTCAATCATTTCCATTGAAGTCTATGGAAACGACAGTGCAGAGAATAATGGCTGGTGTTTGCAGCGGCCGTCCAATTAATGTTCATGTCATTATTTGCGGCCTTTATTTAATGAACATCGGCCATTATTTTACCTTATTCACACACAGATGTTTTTCACCGTTATTTATAGAACAGTGAAAGGACCTTTAGAAAAAAAAAACATTGTAATGACGGCTGCCAAAGTACGTTAAACAACGGCCGTTATTTGATACTCAAAACAACTGTTATTTTGGGTATCAAATAACAACCGTTAAAAATGGTTGTGTGAACATGGCCTATAATTGTATACATAAGCATAGGTATGGATTGACACCTATAGGTTAGGGTCCATCTCTTCATTTGTGACTGTGCAGTCTGCTTTATCTATTGATATAAGGAAACTCTTCCTGGCTCCAACCCAGGACAAACATCAGACTCTCCAACTCTGCAGTAAAAGTTGACTTTCTGGCACTGGGCTACAAGTGACGGTAACGGAAGTACGGTTTACGTCTCTAAGACGAAAACAAATCTTGGTGGCTATATTTTTGGAATCCATGCTCTTGTCTGATGAGAAGCGTCTGCGGCCCCGGTGTAAGGAAATGACTCGTCTG